>NC_052505.1:47581269-47668769 GCF_014356525.2 Nilaparvata lugens | reverse complement strand
TCATGTTCTTATACACGGCGCTCGGAATGATTCAATTTTTCTAATCCACCTTATGTTCCAACTTTCGCTGAATCCCAATTTCCATTTTTCAATCTTCCAAATACCTCAATTACCATGCTAATAATAAAAATCAAACTTTATTATAGACTATCAATAATGAAAATAATAACAAACATCAACTAATTATTTCTTTTTTTGTTTTTACAGAATTCGATAATAGTTATGTATTGAATAACGTAAGAGTCTATTACTTATCCTGCGTTATTAAATACATTTGCCAGTTTTGGTTCGGGGGGATTATTATTTCCCTAACTCGTCATGCAAGAGCCACTCCATTATCCACCACCTATGGACCCGCCGTGTTCCGGACTGGCTGAACCGGCAGCTGTTGCCAATAATATTATAATCAAAACATCGTGATAAGAATTAAACAGCATCACGGGCCCACCACCATCCCTTAAATTTTGTTTATTATTATTTACAACATGGATTTCTCTGAATATCTATCATCTTCTCTGTTTGTACTAGTAATTTGTTTGCTGTCAATTTGATTTACAGTGATGTCCATTTTATGTGTAAATTTTCACATATTTACAAATCCACATATTTACAAATCCACATATTTACAAATTCACATATTTACATGATCAGATATTTACAAATTCACATAATCACATATTCACTAATTAAGCTTTGAACTTAATTACAGGTTTTGTTCAAACGGGTTCATATTAAACATTCATTTCATTATTCTGCATGTTGTCAATACCTTCGTCACAGATTATTGAATTCGAGCATGAAAGTCCGTTGCAGTTCTCACACATTCCTGTACAAACCATGTCTACTTTTCTGCAGCCACAATACTTTCCACATTCTTGTTTACAAGCACATGACAATTGATGTATGATTTCATCGGGTGCGAATGGTTTCATCGAGATCACTGGCCTCAATGATTTTTTATTCATACCATGCTGCTTTACATATTCAATTTTCCAACCCCATTCAGATGGGGAGAGTCTGTTTCCCAACCAACTTTGAACTTGCAAGTAGACTCTCAGTAGATGTTGATGGCAAGCTTCTGTTGTTGGTGGCAGCTTGGCTAGATTGAAGTTACTCTTCAATGTACTCTTTTTTGTGAGACTAAGAAATCTGTAATAGCGAGCTTCATTCAACGTCAAGTATTTGTTCAGGTTATACAATTTTAGAACAAATCTCTCACCAGTTTTAGTCAATTCCTCCTTTGACGAACTTTCTTGAAGAAAAACTTCTACTGACTCTAGAATCTCTTGCGATTTCAGCATATCTATTGCTTTCAACTTTCCAATACCAAAATATGAGGATGTGGTATCGCAGCCAGTCACGGCGTGAGCAAAAAGGAGAGACTTCCTTGAATTTTCAAATTTTCGAAGTAATTTTTCCACTGAATAAGTTAGTACAACAGCCCCATTGTCTTTTTGAAAGAATTGTCAATGCGATTAAAAGGATCATGACATCCGTGTCAGAGCTAACTACCACTACTTTACCATCATTTCTAATTTCTTTTATTGCTGTAGTCACGATGTCTAAATCTGCATCGTCCAGTGATTCAACCACTCTCAAACCTTTTTCTTGAAGTTCCAACTGCAGAGATTTTAAAAATCGTTTCTTATTGTTCTTGTTTGCTAGAAAGTTCTCCTTTGGAGTGACACATTTAGTATTTCTCTCAAAAAGAATATCACATGACGAATTCTTTGATCTTCGATTTTGCTCCTCATTTTTTGTGGTGGGCTCATCAGGATACCCATCAAAAACAATCACAACATTACTTCCATACTTCTCCTTAATGTACAAGTAATAGCTCCTCAAAATTTCTCCATACGTCAAATTCTTTGCCCAAATTACATGATGCAGCAGGCATCCTCCATCCAAAACGTAGTAGGTATCATTTGAGCTTATTTCGTCCACTATACCTTCCTCAAACATCTTCATTGCCGAAGATTTTGTG
The DNA here is from genome assembly GCF_014356525.2 of Nilaparvata lugens. NCBI lineage: Eukaryota > Metazoa > Arthropoda > Insecta > Hemiptera > Delphacidae > Nilaparvata > Nilaparvata lugens. The sequence continues at coordinate 47,666,785 of NC_052505.1, read as the reverse complement.
CCCTTTCGAAGTGATACATCATCAAATAAAGATGGGGGAATTGATGAGAGCTCGTATTCTAAATACTTTTTCAACTTTGTTGAACTGTCACAAACACACAATATGCGATTGAAGAGCTGCTGAGAGTTCACAAGAACTTCTTTAGATCGACATTTAACTTTTTTGGATTGGTTTTGGGTTTTCACCATGTCCTTTCTATGCAATGTGAGCTCTCCAAAATTTTTCCCAGTGATTCTATTCAATGTTCTGAGACCTATTTCATAAGCCTGATCACAATTTACAGATTCGTCACAAACAAAACCAGTAACACAAGTTCGCCGGAGAGTTGTGCAAATGGATTATGTTGTTTCAACCAAGTTGTAAATTTCTCTAAATCTCTCAAATCGATTTGTTTTCTCGACTCTCTCAGTTCTGCATGTTGTTCATTATAATGAATTGAAGTCCCTAGAAACTCTTCAATAGCCTCGTGTACTTTAAGGAAGTATGGTGTACCCAAAATCCACTTGGAGAGTGTGCTATTGGTTATACCCCTACCATGAGTAAGACCACCAACCGCTTTCATAGTGCGCATTAGATCCTGCTCTATACAGGTTTGGACTCAATTTTTTAACATATTTTGAACGTATAATTGAGCTGACTTAGCATAAGGCAAGTGCCCTGCTGCATGGAAATATGGTAGCATCTCAATAGTTGTGCACATATGTAAATCCCAATCTCCTGTTCGCTCAGCGTAAATGAATTTCATAATTATATCAATGCACTGCATAAGATTTACCCACAGCCTTGTTGTCCTACTCAAGGATTTGATGTGATTGAAACATTCATGCACCTTCTCCAAGGCTTCAACAACATCTGCTTCCAATAGAACTTCTGATTTCTCCCTCTCATTTCTGAGAAGTTGGATAGAATATTTTTCTAGAGATTCAAACACTTCTTTCACATCTGGAAAACTTTCCTTCATCACATCAAGTAGAGCTGCGGCAGTCAAATTGTATGCTCTCACACACCTTGCATAAGCATGTCCATTCAACATGTGATTTATTGTTGATTGTCCATAAACAGTGGCCCATAGCTCTTCCAAGCCACTTCCTTCCATTATTTTCCCTATTGAACCTAGAAACGACATCAATAAATGAAAACCACCAAGCCGTACTATAACCCTCGACAAGTCACTATCATTTTCAGCAGAAGCTACAATTTCGGATGCCTTCAGAAACAACGGCTGATCAAAAGTTACAATACAGGCATGATTTCTTTTTCGGCATTGTTCAGATGCAAAAGAGAGTGCACTGAAAATTGTGGATGGGTTGCTGGGATTCAAATTATGAATGGTAGACCTAAAATATATGAAATTTCGCAGTTTTTCTCTTCTCTCATTATAGATGTCATGAAGCCATTCCATCCAGGTTGAATATTTGATCCAGCCAGCCATAAAATATTAGCTGGAAATATAAAGCGGTTCTGAATTCCAAGTTGAGAAACTTCAGGGGGAAATAATGTCTTTACATCTTCAATAGAAGTATTGGAAAGTCCACTCCTAGATTTTTTCTTGGCATAGGAGAGTTCACGGATTGCCTCACAGTTGAATCCTCCTGATTTGCAACGCTTTACCTTCACTTGGGCTTCAACACTTGAACTTGGTGTTACACATTGTATTCCTCCCATTGCATGAAATGAATTTAAACCATCCAAAGTCCGTACATTGACATCAGCATTGTCGAAAACGTACTGGATGAAAGCGTCCTCCTTTATCTCTGGTGAACCTGCATTGATTAACGAATTCATGTAAATGGATATTTCACTATAAGATGCACAAACTCCCATTGCTGAAAGGAGATCAATCAGATGTTTGGATCCATATAATCGATGGATTGTTAGTCCAAAGGCAGTGAGTATTGGTGATATAAATAATCTTGGCCTTAAAGATGAAATTATCACGTGGTTCAACACTGTACATTTTCTTACAAAATTTCTTTCACTCGCTGGCTTTTTCTTTTCCAAAAGTCGGGCCATGAAACCTTGGAGACTAGCTGGAACTAAATCTTCCCCTCCAGATTTAATTTCTTCCATGCTGGGATACTGTTCTGATTCGTAGTGCATTTTCTGAATATCTTCTTTTATTATTTCTGCCGCTGATAGAACAATTTTCAATCGTTCAGCTTCAGTATTTTCACGTATATCTTTGGTGGAGTTTGAAGAGCTAACAATGTTCACTTTCCCCTCGGTTTTTGAAAAATATATACGATTTTTGAAATGATCTTTTAAAAGTTTTTTGAAATATTTGTCACTAAAACGTTGCTCACTATTAGAGAAATCATCCATTCTACTTTGCAATACATCCACGGTGAATTGACATTCATCGGTGCTCTCTATGTACTCACAGAGTTTGCTGAAGGAATCTCCGATAATGCTTGGTCTCCCTATACTTTTTTTATCACTACTAGTAGTTCTGTAGAAATCAGTGAGACATTTCTTATGGTATCTAGCTTCAGGTGCCACAAGATCGGTAACGTTTAGAAGTTTACATTGAACTCGCTTACCCCAATCATCGTTCCTTTCGTCGCATCTTTTTAAGAAATTTTCTTTTGCATCCAAAGTAGAAACCAAATGCACAGATTCTCGTCGTTCATGCGGAGCTTTAGTGTTAGAAGCAGCACGTTCCTCACAAAGAAAACAATCATTTTTGAAATCGAACTTATTTTCCAAATCTCTTAAAGCTAAACTCGATGAACAATCACTTTCACAGTTCTCTTTTTCTTTCAAAACAGTTTGAATTCTCGAAGGGTGAGTATATTTCTGTCTGCAATTCTTGTGAACAGTTACACTGGTATTTACTCCTAATTTACTATTAATACAGTCATTGAGTTGCAGGCTCACTTCTCTTATCCTTTCAAGTCCCTTTTTCACTAGAACTATATCGTCTTTGAGCTCTTTATCGCAAAAAACACACAATGCACTAGAATGTTCATTCGACATTTTCTGAAAATTACTGATATGAAATTACTTATGAATCGAAGTAGAGCGAATCATTACCGTACTTGATTTATAACTGAAATAAATCTATAATAACGAGAACTACCAACACGTTCTATTACTTCAACACTGATGTATAAAATATAAATGAATCAAATACCCTTAAAACTTTTAAAAAATATTATTCTCACATACATGTTTCGGGTCTAAGCCCATTTTCAATGTGAATGCTAATACATTGAAAATGGGCTTAGACCCGAAACATGTATGTGAGAATAATATTTTTTAAAAGTTTTAAGGGTATTTGATTCATTTATATTTTATACATCAATTTTATAAATAGCCCTAAGTAAAAAGTTCAATTACTTCAACACTGTACATACAACACTGCACTATACTGTATTTCAAAACACAGGACAAAACCGTACTGAATAAACTGAAGAACTTCTCTCTTCGAAAGCAACAGACGGACTGACTGATTATTTTGCTCGTTACAAGCAAAGTGGAGGGGATACAAATATTTTCAAAGGGAAGGAGTGTGAGAAAAATATTCTAAAATTCAGAGAATTTTTCGGCGCCTCTGCTTGAGAACCGTGAGATTAGCAAACATCAAACGCTCCTGTTTTCCAAGAAATCGCTATTGTCAACAAACAGCAATCTGTACTATACAACGTATTATTTTACGTTGATTCACTATGCTGATGATATTATCATATATTTGGGATTGTAGACGGAATTCAGACTGTTACATCAGTTAGACAACAAACGAGAGTTGAAACATAAAGTTTCAGTATGTGCTTGACCGCGGCGTAACGCGTCATCTCTTTTCCCTTCCACTGCGTCAGCTCGGATCGTAAATGCATAAGTATATACATCAATGGATTCGCAATGAAAGTGGCTAAACTTTTTATTTAGGGTATTTTTTATAAAAAATGGTTTTACTAAAAAGTTAAACGGAAAAAACTGAATAGTGGACTTTGAAAAATCCGAAATTTAGACATATATATAGTTTTTTCAAAAATCTATCAATTTTATCGAAAAAATTAATAGGACCAATATTGTAGCCCATAATATTACAAATCGAATAACATATAATTAAAGGTTTTCCGATAAATAGGTACCGAGATAATTGATTTCCCGTGATAACCTGCATTTCGGAACTTTGGGGGGGCTGGGGGGGAAAGCTCCAGCGGGATTCTTTGGGACTTTTCGGAAAATGACCCTCTGGGATGGTTCTATCGATGGTGAGAAATCCAGCTTTCTCCTGAGTTTGTGACGGAAATCGCCTTTTTGGACCTTTATTGACTGGGCTATACATTGGAAGAGACGGAAAAGCCAAAGGTTGCATAATATTGAGCCTTTTTCTTCTCTATAAAGATGATGGAATGAATTCAATGGAAATCCTACATACCCCTTGTGATGAATTTTTTTAAATAGACCTCATGAGAAGAGAGGAAAATTGTGATTACCTTTTAAAATGAAAGAATTCGCTAAAGGAATGGTTAGCGACCGAGCGATAAAACTTACTTATCAGTAACTGTATATTAGATAAGAGTACCGTTCTGTACTGAATATTTTCTAGAGAATTATTTAATAAAATTATAATTATTCTGCAAATAAAGCACGAACCATTTATGAATTACTCATTGAATTTTGAGGTTACACTTTGTTTACTACCGATCAGATGTTTTAAAGCAGCTCAAACACAGCTGACTGATTCAGCGAATTTTAAAATGTCATGCCAGATTCATGCAAGCTGTAATTTTATTTCTAAAAAAGTAAAAACTATCAATAAAGGACCAAGAATTTCGAATAAAAAAATAAAAATGTATGTATTATTGTTGAAATTATTTATTATTTAAGAAATTATATTATAAATGTCAAGTATTATTGTAACTAACTAGGTCATAACATGAACATTATATTTTTGATAAAAACGGCAGAAATTAATTATAACAGTCTCAGACATAATAAAAATTGTATAAGAATATTCATTTATTAATTATTATTTCAACTGAACCACATGGTGATTAAACCTCTTTGGCAAGTCTAAGCCAATCATAGTGCATAGAAATAGCACCAAAAGGTGATCGTTTGAAAACAACATAATATGTTAATTTACTATCAGACAACAAACCTGCCTTATCATATACACTAGCACATGTACATTGTATAAGAGGAACTATGTCTAGGAGATTAAGCAGTTTTAAGAATTATATAAATCGAGTTATTATTGTAATTAAAGGAATTATATTCTACTGCTTGCCACTGACGTCATGTCTACGTCATAATCGTTCTACCAATGGCAAATTTTCATGCAAATTTATCACACCGAGATTCTCAGAGAAAGGTTCTAGCCAAGAAGCTTAGAAGAAGACGTTTCACTTCCCTTTTGAAATTCTCACCGCTCAGACCTCGTTAAAGTTACCAAGACCTATTCGTAAAAAATTTTCGTTCGATTTTATATGTTTTATTTGTGAGCCAATATCTTAGGCTATTCTATTTGTTATTTGTGAATCTATTTTCATCAATCGATAAATCAAAAGTTTAAAGTTAAAATATCCCTCAATTAATTTGGTGAAGGAGATATTTAAATTAAAATTCCCCACGTGCTGAGACCGAAGCTTGGACCGCCGCCGATCTAACGATTTTGATCTAAAGAAGAAAACCACGACCGCCAAGGAATTTCACGTGAGTTACCGTATAAGTTTAAAGGGGCCCCAATCTACGCTTCGAAAAATATTACAGTGCAGAAAGATATAAAATTTTCTTCGTTAAATTATTGGCCACGCCGACAAGCGCTTATTAGTCATTAAGAGCCTAGAATTTATTCATATAGAATTTATAAGAACTTGTAGTTGATTAACTATCCTCCGCTGCCAGAACCACGACTCCGAACAATTTTAAAAAATATTTTTTATTCATTTTTCACTATTTTTTCAAAACTGTTAACTTTTATCAATTGTAAAATTCTGTCGGATCATGCATGGTGTCATGCAAGCACAAGAACATTTTTAACTCTTTTGTTAATGCTAAATTATTATCAATCTGTAAATCATATTCTGAATCTGCACTGTATGATCATATATTTTATTATAATATATTTCAATTTTATTAATTCGTTTTCTGAGTTCGATTATTTCTTAAGCCTGTCAATTATTGTGTCTGATACGTTCTATATCATCAAGAACCGATCGAATACGATCATTGCAATAATTGAATTAAGCTGGATATTGGAACAGGTCTAAGTGGATGTAGTGAGTGGGGTCAGATCGAGATTTTTGTTCTTTGTCCTTACCTGCTCATATATCAGCTTTTATCTGTTACCGACCTCGACTTAGGAGCGAATACACCAACAGTACAGCAGATGCAGCCAGAGATCATATAATTTCCTACAATAGAGCTTAAAACCCGACAAGACTCTGTTCTCGAAATATATTCTGAACGATATTTGGTCCAAGTACCGTATTTTAATCCTTCAGAACTTATTAGAGACGCAGTCCCGTAAATTATCTACATCGGGATTTTTGCTCGACCTGTATGATTTTGTTTGCTCATTCTTCACAGGTAATAATTTTAAGGTATCCGTATTCAGTGTTTAGCGTCCGCTACACTACTTATAAAAATTTCATCACCATACAATCTGTCATAAGAAGAATCAAGGGTGAGCGAGCGTTTAGGCCTCCTGCGATTCCGACAATTGTATTGAATCTTGTAGTGAGTCAATCAGTCTGGTGTACACTTAGCATCCACGCACGCAGTTACAAAATTTATAACCTCAACACCGTTGATTCAGTGCAAGATTCACCCTACGTGTATCGACTTATCCTTGGAGGTGAGAGTGACTCCCCCAGGAAAAGCTTCACACCCTTCATGAGAAAAAGGATGAGAATGCACCTAACACGATTTGAATAATAATAATAAGCATATTACCGAATTACTTGAGAAATTGTTTACTGGATTGTTAGATGTGACAAATTTCACACTTTGATTCACACAATTTTTAAATGATTCATAGTCATTGGTCAGAGACCATAGCTACTGCCAAAAATAGTACTTTCCTCTATTACATGAAGTATTTATTGGTAGGCTGTAAGAACCGTATAATAAGTATATTCGAATGCAATCAACTGGAAGCAAATTCTTATAACTGCACATAGTCATTAGTCATTCACCAACGCTGAGCATTAGGAATGATAGTAATATATGCTGAGTAATGTCATTGTCATGTAGTTCTACAACATGACACACAACCAAATTGAACTAATCAGGTCAGTACAACATAGATACAGGATGATAATAATAATAATAATAGTACCGGTATATTTATCATTATACTGGATGACAAATGTGATAGAACTGTATTTCGTGAGTCACTGAATAGAATGACGATGAACTGTGTTGACCACCAAAGTGAGAGTCATTTTAAACTGTCACAATGAATTATGAATAGAATCAGTACTTCCAATTCGAAATAGGCCGATAGTTTGGAGTGAATCTAGCCACCCGTTATTCCTGTTATCGCATTTGTCCATCCCCAACAAGTCCATCAACATTCGAAGGTGAATTGATTAAACTGGCATTGATTAGACAACCATTTCTGAGATTGTGGCCAGTGCAACAGTGGTGAGGTGAATGGTGTTGTCTATATTGATCAGAAAACTATTTCTCCATTTCATTTAAGCTGAGACTGAACTTAAACTATATTTATATTAAAGCTCACATTGAGAATACGAAAAAATCTGGAAGGAAAATAACACTGGATTTTGCAATCCAGTCTTGTATCAGTTACATTATCGAGGTAAGATTGATATTTTCCTATAGTTTTTAACATCTTAACTACTCGTGATATAGGCATATTGAAAACTTAATAATTGTTGTTATTCCTTATATTATATTTCAACTTGATTTTCGCATTCCTCACTCATCAATAGTCTACAACCATCTATTTATTCAGGGGTCACCCCAAAAGCTCTATGACACCCTCGCAAAAAACCGTCGTCATACGGTTAATTAAACACCACACTACTGACCTTTTTCTGAATCATCTTTTTGACCTTATTTAAAAATTTAAGTAATTTTAATAAATCTGCGTCCTCCCCTAACCTGTGGGCACCCCTAATGCATTCATATTCTGTAAGAAACAGATTTGAAACAGCAAAATTTATATGAAATAGTAATTCGAATCAATAGAAAGTTGGATTACTTAATGTACGCATATATTTGGGTATCTTATTTCAGAATCTGACCGATCGAATATTATTTTTGAGTAGTCGATTAAATATGAAATCATTGAGATTGTTCGAGTTCTAATGAGTACACAATTCATACCACATAATACTGAAGGTGTATTCATTTAACATTTATTATTTGATAGCTCTACTCAATTCCATTCATGTAGATAGATAAGAATTAGACATTTAGATCATTCATGTAATCTACTTCCATTCTCTTGAAAATAGAAATTTCACTAGCATAATATATCCCAATATAATACAGTATATTATCACATTTGTCTCTGTATACAGAGTGAGTCATATGTATGGGAACCCTTCAATAAGTTGGAGACTGTTGTAGATAATTATAATACTGTAACTTTAAGGATAAGTTAGTTGTCAAATACTCTACGTACCTTTTGACGTACAACAGAATTTCAACCCCTCATAAGGGGGTGACTTGGGGGTTGTAACTCAAATATTTTGAATGTGAACACCCATTGTGTGATACATTATTTTAAAAACCATTTCAAAACGAGAAAGATGACACCAATAAAAATATGTTCTATGATACTTGTATCCGAAATGGCGGCTGACGGAACTTCATCAATCATTCCTTTAAAAACTAAAACTTCAATCAGCCACCATATTGGATAGAAGTATCATAGTACATTTTTATTGATGTAATCTTTCTTGTTCCAGGAAGGCCTTAAAAAATAATGATGTACCACACGATGGGTGTTAACATTTAAAATATTCGAGTTACAACCCCTCATTTCCTTAAAAACTGAAACTTCAATCAGCTGCCATTTTGGATACAAGTATCATAGAATATTCAATTGATGTTATGTTATCAACCCCTTATGAGGGGTTGAAATTCAGGTGTACGTCAAAAGGTAAAGTATTTGACCAATAACGTATCCTGCAAGTTACAGTATTATATATACAACAGTCTCCAATTTATTGAAGGGTTCCCATACTTACGACTCACTCTGTATAATAATAATAATAGTGATTCCAAACTTGAGTTACGATTGTTGTTATTCGAATATTCCAATCCACTAAAATCAACTATAAAGTTTCTGAAGTAATGGGAAAGAATTTAATTCATTATGATCAAGAACTAATTGCTATATTTATAGTCTGCTATAAATAATGCTCAGAGATCATTACCGAAATAAGAAAGGTGCTCAATATTATTATAGAAATACAAAATTGATGAGCGCCTAGCTCAATGTTGTAGATATTGATGAACTCAAATATACTGGTATTAAGTAGGAAGAAAATCTATCTGAGATAAAAAGTTAATTTTTAAAACGTTTCTCACTTCCAATTCTACTTCACCATTTTCTATGCCTTATGGATAAGACGGTTAGAGATAAGTGAGAATCAGATTCCCATATTTTTAGGGATAAGGGAAAGTCTTTCTAGAATGACAAACTCTTCCTCGATGTTCTCAGATGACGGAGTTCTTCAATTGACTTTGTCAATCATTTCGTCATACTTTCAAACTATACTCTGGATTGAATAAAATTCTTTCAATATTCTATTTTACAGAAATAATAAGAGATGATGAAAATCATAACAGTTTGCATTTGCGTGATGCTCATCAGTGCTGCAATGGCGGCTCCTCCGCGGCAGGTGAGTCCATATTAAAGTGCTGATAATGTGTCGATTGAATAAAAGCTAGCAATGAAGAGCTACATTGCTAATGAAGAGTAGCCTTAAAAACTTACCACTTTTTCAATGACTGTAATTCAAATACATTTCAACATAACTCTTACTTTTTACATTTATGAGTTTTTCAATCGTCAAATTTCAGAAAACGACATGATTAACTACAGTTATACTGTGATGAGCTACAAACAAAAACCCAAAGCTGAATCACGCCCCTATAATGTAACGTGGGGGCTGAAGCACTGGTGCCAGTACAGTCTCCACGTTTTCTCCAATAACCGCCGCATGTGTATTCATAACGCGATGGGCTACTGCATTTGAGACAACAGAGAGGAGAGATTTTTAATTATGCATAGCCTACTGTATTAGTAACTCCAGGCAGGTGGTAATCGTACTTGGGTGGTAACTGAAGAATTTTCTGACGTGATTCGAGGGTTAGGTTTTTTTCGAATAATGAAGTGGAATAATTATTCCAAAACTGAGAACGGGAGGATGAAGGCTGTCGCTCACAAAGATGGAATGCTATACTATAACTTATTAATTGAAAATTTGTCAAAGCACAGTCCTTCAGAAGTGATGAAAATAATTTATTCCATGATACCAAATTCTCAATTCTAATAATTCTTGAAGAGCCATCTAACTCAGTTTGCGCCTGTGTTAAACCACTAGTTTTCTTATACGAGTATTCATATTGCTAAGAATTGCTCCGCGTTTTGTGAAGAGTTTTGTTTTCTATGACGATAACTGACTGTAAACTTTTTTCTTTGAAACTCCAATTCAGAGAAACTATTAACATTTGTTGTTCATTCAATCGCGGACAATAAAAGAGCAAAGACAGTCTAGTCTCAAAAATGCTCATTTTTCCCTTCGAAAGTTGAGAACAATCTCAATTATTATTTGTAACATTCAACGTAGATTGCTATAGATTCTGTCCCTTGATCTCGTAGATTTGATTTGCTTCAATAAAAGAAAACGAAAACACTGAAATTACAGTGAGGTTCACTTCAGGCTTTCAGCATTCTCCACTCATGAGAGACATCAATGCTTCTCATTCAACTAATGCTATTTCAAGTAAATTTCACTTCATATCATGCATAATTATTATAGAAATGAGTTGCTATAGAAATTGAATTTTGCATCAATTATACATATCCATATACTGTTCTTGATAACTCAAATTGATAAAGCCATTTGGAATAGTATAAGAAATCGAATTAAAATTAATTTAGTGACATAATTGATTACTACATAAGCACCATCAATTTGATTCCAATGATATCATGGTCTTGAAAGTTGAATTATGAGTTACTCAAGTCGAGAAACTTCTTCTAGATTTTTAAACAATCGCTCTCTGATTATTTCCCACTGAAAAATAATTAGAGCATTGATATTTGTATTTGGCTGCATCGGAAACTTGATGTTTCTATAGACACATCTAATAGGCCTAATTATTATTAAACGAAAATCCCAATTAAATGCTGTAAATCACCCCGAAGACTTCTGCTACCTCAAATATTGACAACAGGGTAAACAGCTATATGGCAATTTGATGAGCGCTTCTTTACCGTACAAAAATTATTTGTCTATACTTTAATTTTATTCCTCAGTTTCTATATTTTATAAATAAAAGTCTATACTTGGTGTAAGGGTGAGCTGTCCTGACCGTCAATTGGGAGGTATTGGTTTCCCGGGCTAACAAATAATCTTTGTAGAGTAGCGCTCATCGAATTTCCATATAACTGTTTACCCTGTTGTCAATATTTGAACATTTAAGTCTTCGGGGTGATTTACAGCATTTAGTTGGGATTTTCGTTTCATAAATAATAATTATTAATTGTAAGAATAAGACTTTGATATTGTCAATACCAGCACTTTTATTCATTCGAAAATTAATTCATAATTCAGAACCAGGTTTCATGGTAATACCTACCACATCTTCAGCTGAACTTTAGTGAGGTCCACGTTATAATGGCAGTGGATAAAGATAGAAGAATAGCGATGCCGATTCTCTGCATTAATTAATTATATTTGTACACTGTCAAAAACATAATTGGCATCGTTGTGGACCTAGAAAAGGATAGTACCACCAGCTTTGTCGAATGATAGACTAGGATAGCAAAACCAAAGTTGATCAAATACTGTCATTAAAACGTGGACCTCACTATAGTTCAGCTGAAGGGTAGGTATTACTATGAAACCTGATTCTGAATTATGAATTAATTTTCGAATGAATAAAAGTGCTGGTATTGACAATATCAAAGTCTTATTCTTTCAATTATGGAGAAATACCACAACATCTCATACCTTCTTCTTCATGACCCTCTTCCCATTATTTGGGGTCGGCTCTCCTAACACGCAGTCACCAGATCCTGCGACCTTGGGTCGTCTCATGTACCAGGTCCAATTTCTCCATATTCTTATGGACTAGCGTCCATATACACAACATCTCATACCATACAATCAAATTATTAATTAATTATTAATATTGATTTAGCATTTGAACAAATGCAACTTCCAATATTTATTTCAATCTGTAGAGACTTTTAACTTATAAAGTAGGCATTGGCTTGCTATTCTTGTTTTCCATTGAACAAAGCAGATAGTAGCTACAATCCTTTTCAATTACGCACTGTTGCCAAATCATTTATAGGCTACGAAGAAATTAACTTAAGTACCAGAATATCAACCAAAACCTAAATACATTTAGATAAATATTACATCTCAATTATGAAAATTCATTATTAGCTCGAAAAAATTTTTTTCTTGGTGAATTCCATATATGTGACAATAGATCATCAACAGGAATCAACCATTAAAATTATAAAATACGGTACATACCGGGATGACTAGAATCATTGAATCTTCTTGAGAAAATGAGGGAAAAACAAAATCGGCAACTATATTGTCCTAACATTTCCACTGTCTTTATAACATGAATCTCACTATATGTTCTGTTTTCATCATTAACATTACAAAAAAAATATAACTATTAAATTTGTTTGCAGGTGAAACGATCTCCTGTTGCCAAACCACATTCCAGTGAGGAGTTCTACAGTTGGGGTGAGCATCGTCCACACTATGGTCACTATGGTCACTATGATCATCATGGACCTTTTGGATATCACGAACACTACCACGGACACGGACACGGCTACCATGACGGATTCTATCCAAACTATTACGGCGGACACCATGGACACAGCCCTGGTTTGGGCTTCGGCATTGGATTCCATTTTTGATCATCCTGATCTCGGAAAAATAGGGGAAATCAGCCGTGTCTCTTAATTTATCCAATAGGTCAATTATTTATTTTGTGAATATCATCGGATATATTGAATGCAGATAAAAAAATTGTTTAAATTATGAAGTTGAGACTGAAATTGGATCAAAATTTACATGATGCGTGATCAAACTGCTTAATAATTATTTGATTACTGCTATCAGTTTAATCTATTCTGAAAGAGGAATATTAATGAAATGTTATAATCATTCAGAAGAACATTAAAGACGTAGCAAAAGAGTCTGCTAATCATTGATTAATTTCAAAATTGACTTCTAATATGAGAAATAAAGTCTGACATTTAACTCGATAGATTGTAAATGTGACGAACAATATAACAATGAAAATACTGTATATTAAAGATTATTGTATGATTCATGGCATTGTCCATATTCATGTTTCCACCCCTTTCAATCATTCTCCACTATAAAAATAAAATAGCTTTCGACTCACGGAAGCAGACCTGTATTTCTTATGCTTTTACATTAAGTTTTTCAGTTGTTTTTCGGTAAGTTTTTCACTAGTTTTAAACTTTTGTTGGATTTTGGTTCACAACCAGTATAAGAAATAGTATATTTCGCACCTAGAGCAGAAAATGAGATTTTTCCGGCTCGAAATCGGTTTTCGGCTCGGAAAAGATTGAGAACCGGAAAAACATTTTTGCCCGTGGTGTGAACGATATTTTTTGCCACACTACAGGTATTGCTGACGAAATAAATGAAGAATACAAAATAAAGAATACTTGTTATCATACCTATCTCTTGATTTTAGTGGTAGAAGATTTGCAGTCAGGATTTCAGATTCTTTTAAAATTTCACTTGGAATATCACGGGCGTCGTCATCTTCAAGCATTTTTGAAAATTTGGAATGCGCTAATCAACAATAAATAATTGAATAAAAATGTTAGCGAAGCGAATGATGAATTAGTTTGATTCGAAACTTGAACTGAAATCATGGAGACTTTGTTGAAGAGAGAGGACATTCGCCCGATCTAGCAGATGACTTATTAACTACGGACTTCCATGTTAGCGGCTAGAAAGAGTACGTTTTCCGGTCTAGGCCGGAAAGAAACCCTTTTCTGACATCAGACGAGAGTCGTCTGCAAACAAGGTCTTTCAGATCTACGTAGGGACTGGAAAACAGCTGCTTTCTGTGCAGTGTGGCGAAAATAATAATATCGTTCAACCAGAGATGAACCTTGATCGAAGTTTGTGCAATTGGCACCCAGCGAATTGTAAGTTTTTTAGCATATCATTAATTGATGCATATTAAGCGAATCAATTTGAATGTTAGTCAACACTACCAGTAGAATAGGCATTGTGTTTTGATTTTTAAAATTTTACATCTCTGAACAGAGTGTTCAAGGTAGTTGATAACCTGGCAATATTCATTGGAGATTATCATATCTGTGAACATTAAGCACTTGTGGTAGGTAGGCTATCAATTACATTGGACAATGAAGGTGGGTAGATTCATTGATGAGGATAAGAGTAGAAAGCTCTCGATTCACTCCAAACGTGAATTTCAATTGATTGATCTGGTTTTGAAACCTTTTTATTGACCAAATACGTTACTTGAGATTTGAACGTTAGTTATAACGTTGTGCTGAAAAATTAGGTGGTTAATAATAATCCAAAATTATGTTTATTGTTTTACATTCACAATATAGAGAGAATAACTTATGCAAAAGTATTATTGAACGATATTCTATACACATTTCTCGATATACCTTCGACTTGTAAGGTATTTGAAAGCTATTCTAGAATAACTTGAAAATGGTTCATGATCAAAAATAACCATGGACAACTTACAGTAGGAGCAGGGGTGCCCACAAGGGGGGGGCATGGCGCAATTTGCGCCATCAACATTTTTGGGGGGGCATGATTTTTTTATATTTTATGTCAACATTTTGAATCATGGCTAAAAAATCAAGGTATTGAATAGAGATATCCTAATGTAGTTAATTTTAATACTTTTTCCCACCTTTACAATGTTATATTCTGCAAAGTGTAACTCAATATAAAGCATAAAAAATACAATTGATAATAATATGTTGTATGCAGGAATTTTAGTAATTTTAAGCCTATGAGTTTGAAGGTAAATCTTTGAAAAAAATTAATTATAACTTCATCATCCACTATTATTCTGATTTCCTTTGCTTGATTTTAATTTTTAATGGTCCTGTTTTTGAGTTTCCTTGCTGTTGCAACCTAATTTTCTTAAAAGCACAATGATAAGTTAAATTGTAATGTACATTTTAATCTAATAATTATTTTAATTTCGAAGGCGTTTTATGATGATATTAATGTCTCTGAAATGGAAATGCAATTATAAACAACATCGCAAACTAAAAGAATCTCCTCTTTTATGTGAGATGAATGATTTTTGTAAAAATATAATCGTGAAGTAAGATACGTTTGATTCAAAAAATGTTCTATATTTTTCTCATTTTTACAGTCTCGACAGTTTTTCGATATAAACAGTGATGCAAGATCAATTTATGGCAACTCAGCTTATAGAGCATGAAATTTTCTCTCATTTAAGACCAATCGCAAGTTTCTATCATGTATTGTACTCAACAGTAAAATCGCAAGAAAAATAAGAAAATAAAGATCATCATTCAATTGGCTGTAACTTTTTAACGGCATTGAAAACAGAAGTATAATTAATGGGAGTGAAAAGAGGAGAAAATTCATCACAACCTAGACTACTTTCTGGATTTTTTAACTGAAGTGTTCCACAAGTTACGCAACGTTGCATATGCGAGACTGTGAAAATGGGGGAAATCCGGAAATATCACAAATTTCTCGCACATTCAAAGTTGTGTATCTTGTGGAACACTTCAGATAAAAAATCCAAAAAGTAGTCCTGCGCGACCAGTCAATTCATTGGAAATAAAATTTTATTATCTTTAATATTATATAGAGAATGCTTTATCTCGATAAATTCAAGGTTCTCGAGATTAAATGGAAAACTTGAAAAAAGTCCAAAATTTTGGGGGTGAAGTCGCCCTCTGGCATGTGAGCAAATTTCAGATTAGAATTTAGCGCCCCAAAATACAAATAGAACCATCGAAAAAAATTCTTTCGGGGCTGTTTCCTGGAAAACGACCATTTGACTGGACTATAAGTTGTTATCCTATTATATTAAGCGAGGAAGCGAGCAATTTCTGTATATCTGTTTGTATTTTTCTATTTTTATATCTGGTTATCTGGCTATCTGGTTATATGGTTATTTATGTTCAACGGATCTCGGAAACGGCTCTAACGATTTTCACGAAATTCGGAATATAGTAGGTTTATGATATCAAAATTCGATTGCACTAGGTCTCATCCCTGAGAAAACTCCCTGAAGGACATGAAAACGATAATTCATCCTTGGAAAAACAGATGATGATTTCGTCATTTGTCGATAACAGAAGATGCGTGTGCCTGTGTGGGAGATCAGCTGTGTAATCAATTAGCTCATTGTATCTCGCGAGAAATCTAGAAATTTTAATTGACTCAATCAAAATACAGTAAACTAATTTGTTGTAATGAGATGGTATATATCATAATATTCAAAGTTAATCATTATTTTACAGTTCTAAGTGATTAGTGAGTGTTATTTTGTTATTCAATTTGATATGTAAACAATCTGAATTAGAACTTTTATGTTTTCAAATATTTGGACTGAAAATTTCACTTGAATTCAAGTCTGTGAAACATAACCTACTTTTTGGAATATTAAATATTCCAACTATAAATTTCATAGTGAATAAATCAAAATTCGGGGAAGAAACAGTTTTGGGCTGTGCCTGTTAGTCCTTCCCCAATCATTTCAAAGAATTGAGTTCTGTTAATCAATGAATAAATAACGAGCAAAGCTTGGTGCCCCGATATTTGGTATTAATAGATAGAATTTACAAAATGTACTTGTTCAGATGATATCTTTATTCCAAAAACCAAACTTGAGATTTGAACGTTAGTTATAACGTTGTGCTGAAAAATTAGGTGGTTAATAATAATCCAAAATGATGTTTATTGTTTTACATTCACAATATAGAGAGAATAACTTATGCAAAAGTATTATTGAACGATATTCTATACACATTTCTCTATATACCTTCGACTTGTGAGGTATTTGAAAGCTATTCTAGAATAACTTGAAAATGGTTCATGATCAAAAATAACCATGGACAACTTACAGTAGGAGAATATTTGCTGATTAGCTAGTTGAATATTCTGATACGGTGAATGTTAACTACTGTAATGGTTATTTTCTAAATGTAAAAGTGAAGGTGAACTATTGAATATTTGTACAGTACAGACCAAGTTGATCACTAAATACAGACTTTCACGTATATCAATGCATGTTCCCATTACAATAAGAATATCATTCACATGAGTTCTAATGAGACTATACATAACCGCTCAGTCGGGCTAAGTAAGTAGAACTCATGTGAATAATATTTTTACTGTATTTTATTCAATATTTTTACGTACACTGATACTTATATGAGGGAATTCGCCTTTAAGCAGGTGCTTCTCAATTAGTGTTCCTCTACTGGGCAGAGAGAGAGAGAGAGTAGTACCATTGGTTCTTGGGGGAGTGTTCATATATTTTGTAGGCAGTCAAGGTGTAAACACTCCGTCCCATAAGTCCAATGGTCTCTTTCTACTCAGCAGAGTACAATTTTTCTATAAAAAATTCTATATAAAAAAGACCTCTTCTCTTTCCAATGTAAATGAATGTCAAAACTACAGCATTGACGCACATTCACATCTTCGAATGTCACATTACAGCTAAAAAGTGGTCAGTAGATATACTCAGAGTGGAATGAAGTCTTTGAATCAGTTTTCACAAACGTTATAGAAGAGCTCAATTTTATATGTAGCCTACTTTGCAAATGAGCTGTGCTCAGAGGTCGTTCCTGTGAGCTGGATAGAACGTGTTTTGCGTCTATTTCTGGCGTCTGGCACCACTCAATCTTACGAGAAAATGCGATGGTTCGGCATGCAAGGTGGTAATAAAGAGTCCAATAACAGGACAAATCCCCGAGGAGCCGGAGCATCTCCGGGGACATGGCTTGTGCTGAGCAAGAAGCTTGTTTCAGCCTGCTTTTCAGGCCAGCTGAGCCATCTCATTCCAGCGCTCGTCTTGGCTCTCCAACACAGCCACTGATAGGCCATTCTTATTTGCAACAGTGAGTTATTGCCAAGATTTTTTGTGTCCCCGAAAGTTTTCCCTAGTGGTTGAGTATTCTCATTGTTGGAGTAACTAGGAATTCAAGGTACGAGAGGCCGTACTCAAGTTACATCCAAAATTTATAATCTTATTTCAAACCTGCGGTGTATCATAAGCAGTCTTTTTTGAATGAGTCGGAAACTTGTATTTTTCTATGAATTTGAGAGTGCATTACAAAGTGAGCATACATATGAGCATTATAATACAGATTGCTTTAGATATTAGTTATACAGTATTCGAACATAGCTCGATTTAAAAATTTGGAGTTGAAGGAGAAGTTAATTGTGCTTTGTGAGATGCTATCAAAAATATATTTACAGAGAAGACTAAGGGGTCTTGTGAGTCTTCCCACATTTTTAGCTGTCTTCTAATTCTAATGTTCTCTCATGTCTCTGATGAGGTGCATAGTTCAATATTGAGGCTCTGCAGTTTGTGAAGAAATTTTCAAATGGCAAAAGCAGCCAGTTACAATAAATTATCATGCTTGTCTTTAGAAGTATTTAGTATAGTTACACACACATCAGTTCTTGGATATATGATTTTTTCCATCCTCATGAATTCTAACAGATTTAAACATAACCCGCAAACAGATGTGCTCATGTGTTTGCCAAGCTCCGCTTAATCTAGTAGATTTCATAAGGATGGCAAAAAATCGAACTTCCAAACATCTATATGTATGTGTAACTGATTTTATAGAACATTTTCCATGGAAAAACAAATACTCAACGTGCCAGTTGTATCATTCTATAGATTCTAAACAATCACTTGATCAAACTCTGAAACTCTGATCAAACTCTCTTTTAAAAATATTTCGTAGTGCATTCCTATAGGAAATAGGAGCCGCAGTTCAATCAATCAATCAATAATTTTATTCAAATCAACATAATACAATATACATGAAAGAAATCGAAACACAAAAATTACAATAAAAAATAAATGTCCAATAAAAATTAATACAAAAACAGGCTTCATGGCGGGGTGTGCTGAAAAAAGAAAGGAGGAAAAATACCTAGTCAACTATGGTGTCCCATGTAATAGGCAGGTAGAGGGTATATGAAGGGTGAAGAGGAGAAGAAAAAGGGAGTATTGGAGAAGAAAGGAGGAAAAAGAGAAAAAATGTGCAAAAATTGTAAGCGAGTCCACTTTCAACAAATGTAACTAAAAGATTTGGCCTTGCATACAGTAGTCTGAGCATAAATCTCGAGATTCATACGTCGATATGGAAGAAAAGGTTACTGTATGTCCAGGTTTTTATTCCTAGTTTAGTTTTGCTACCAATCTAAGAGTCTATGATGAAGTGGTCCGGAATAAGGTTTATTATTCTAGTGCTTATATAGATCAACTGTTTCCTTAAACATTCGATATTGGTGTGATATGTGACATATCTATTTGCAGTGGGCCTTAAATGATAATTATTTACAATTAAATTTAAAGTGAGAGGAAAAAGGGATATCTATTTTTCAAGTATTCAATTACGGTTTTAATATATGATTGTTAATATTAATATATAATGATAGTTATTCTGACATTCCCTTCACATACTAAGTATTGAAGGGCCGCATTACAATTTCAATTAGATTATTCAATTGCCCATCCACCTACTCAATAGAATTCTGAAACCAACGATTTCCTATTATGGTGATGAACGTAATTACTTATCTTCTACCCTGACGTTATCCCTATAGTCCACTCGAGGAAAGATTATAGATGGAAAAGTTGGGAAGAACATTTTTGACCCCACAGTTCTGTTAAGGGTAGTAAGGAGGTAAACATATCAAAAGTCCCCACCCCTACCCCCTGTGCCCCGGTTTCTCGCATAAAACTCGAAAACTATGTATCTTAAGGACTTGATTGTCATATAACAAATTAAAGCTTACATAATTTCCTGCAATATTCATCCTACAACTTTCTTTATATCTCCTCTAGTTAGGGGGGTGTCTGTGAGACAATTTTTGACTTTGCAGCTCGATTTGGACTAGTTAGCAGGTGAACATACAATTCGAGCTGCAAAGTCAAAAATTGTCTCACAGACACCCCCTTCAAATGTCATTGTCAAACGATCAATTGTTGCAGCAATGAAAAGTTCACCCCCTACTTTGAAGAAGCTATAACAATGAAATGAAAACTAGGAATGGTGAAATGATACATCATTTCAAAGATAATTCAACGCTCTACAAACCTACGATAAGCATGAGTTTTTATGATGAATTGTTGGAGAGTTATAAGCCCTTAAAGAGCAAAAAGTCCTTATCTTGGACTTTGTCACCTATAAATTTGGAAGAAAAATAGCACAAGGACTACCTTATTATTTTATCTTTTATAATGTTATTGCATTAGTGTCATTTGCATTGTCATTGTAAAAAATTGGATAAAAACCTGTTATTTTAGCAATCACACACCTTCAAGAGATAATATCTCGGGAACTGTTGGGAAAATCACAAAATTCCATTGAACAAAAAGTGTAGAGAATTCATCGAGCTTCTTTTGTGAATAGTTAGTTATGTCGGTTGAACGCATTGTTCTCAAGATATGAGCGTGGAAGTCAAACGCTGAAAAATGCAACTTTTAAAGCACCCTAATCCCATTAGCACATGAGTTAGGAATGAGGAATTTTGATATGCTCTCCTCCTAACTTGTCTCAACAAAGCTTCAAAGCCAAAAATTGTGTACAGAACATTCACTCCAAATTCCTTTGTCTATTGGTCTATTGGTGCAAAAATGGAGATTTCACACTCAACACTGAAGCTGCTGCAAAAGGTGTAGGGGAATTCGTAAAAGTGTGAAATTATACATAAAATTGAAGAGAATCTGATGTTCTATAAGCTCATAATCAACATTGATTTTTCCCATCGATTTTTTAAAAGTTATAGAAGCAAAAATAGAAAAAAATTGGTGGCAAACGTGTCTTTTTCAAAAATGTCACACTTTCAAGAACGGATATCTCAATAAATAGAGGAGATATAAAGAAAGTTGTAGGATGAATATTGCAGGAAATTATGTAAGCTTTAATTTGTTATATGACAATCAAGTCCTTAAGATACATAGTTTTCGAGTTTTATACGAGAAACCAAAAAATGGTACCTTCAAACCACCCCCAACCCCTTAGCACAGGGGGTAGGGGTGGGGACTTTTGATATGTTTACCTCCTTACTACCCTTAACAGAAATTTGGGGTCAAAAATTGTCTTCCAAACATTTCCCCCTATAACCTTTTTTGAGCATTCATTGTCTGGACTACTATGTTATCAGCCAACATTAGTTTCTCCCAACTTAAATAAATTATATTTGTTTGTCGTGAGGGTATAACTTATTCTGAGGAATTAGAAGAAGTTCCTATTTGATTTTGAGAATAGTGGTATGATGATAGAGTCTTTGTCTCCCAGATGACATTATCATTGATCTGAATAGATAAATTCAACATAGATAAAGTGAACATCCTCCTACACAAAAGATAGATTCAGCATGAAGATAAAAATTTATATGAAAAATCAATTATTGTCTTTCTTTGAATCTTTTCTCCAACGATCTACGATTCCTTATTAGCTGTACTGAATCTTCTACTTTTTCAATTAAAAGTGGTTTGATGATAATCGCCTCAAGTCAATTCAATGAGGTCAATAACCCTCATACATATTGAACATTCTACACATCATTATCGAGATGACAATATTATACATAATTATTTTAGGAAATCAACGAGCGGATGGAAATAGCGGTGCCGTTAAGCGATGAGACATCGCTGTGCCTTGGCACACAAGTTATTGTCATAGAAGTCATCGGATTGCCCTAAATTCAATTCAAGTCGTCGCTCTCTTGTCATCACTAATATTCATAGTTACGCTGAGTGTCCACGTCTAAATGTAACTTTAAATAAGGTAATTCCAGTGAATAACAGTTTCATATTTCCAGCCAATTAAGTGAAACGTCATAATAATTTCCCGCTAAAATAACTGTTCAGTATGTAGGCCTATCTAGTGGAATACTGGAGTATTATGTGGTGTCGTGAGAGAGTGGGGAGGATTTGGTATTGCCATTCTAATAAGCTAGTCTTTGACAGTTCAGTTTGAAGGGTGCCCACTTGTTATAGCGTTGTTGGCTCATCACGTGCATTAATTTATTACTATTATTTGGAACCTGAGGATACAACGGTGAGTGAAAAGTATTTTTCATTCGGTATCGTATTATTAGTGAATTCGTTTTCTAGGATTTTATCGATTATGTTTATAGTAGTACTGCAGTTATAAAACATTTGAAAGATAACTCATTCCTTATTCAAATACGTTCAAGTTTGAAGAAATCAGTGGACTAATTTTTTTCCTAAGTAACGTTTTTTTATAAAACTGAACAAATTGTTTCAATAAGGATCTACTTATTGCTAAGAGAATAATGTCATGTTAAAATTTGATAGTAAGGCTATAGGTTTCATAGGAAATATAATCCATTTATTATTATGTGCGTTGAATTATATTACTATAAACTTATTGAAAGAATCTATCACACACTTATCAAAACAAAATCATCGTATAATATTATGATTCAACAGGAACAACTGTATGTCATATACAATGTAAAGTTGAAAATGTATTTATTATTAATTATTATCAAGCACAAATAATAATGTAATGCGAAGCATCAATTAGAGCTAGATTGAGTTCCTAATTCATAAGAATACTTAATAAACGTATATTCCATTCAATTTCCAAAACTGTGTTTGCTGGATCGATATGATGAGAGATAATTTAATGTTCAAGATTCGATGATCCATTATCAATAGGCTACAGTAAACTATTTGATATAATACAATGAATCAAGCATCCCCAATCATGATCAAATCTCTTAGTCTGCTCAGAATATTTGATTTCTGATTTTTCAAGAGTAAAACATAAAACTCAAAAAACAGAATAACACATTTTCTCATTTTTCTCTCTATTCGACTTGGCTGAATAGGTTTCAGGGATTATTCTGAAAATGTTGTCTCTGCCATACTTCATGGGAAACATTTGTTCAAACTAGACTAGTATGAATGACAAATTTTTTGCGGCACTGAAACCCTCGGTGGTTTCTGAGGAATTTGCAATTCAAGTTGTAGGTCTAAATAGAGAAGGAACACTGCAACCTGTACACTTCTCTCACTCTAGTCATTAGACTAGAACTTGAGCCTGAGAATTACAAGTTTCCTAGCAAAAACGTAATATTTCTCATTGAAACTGACACTGACTAAAATTAAGGACTAACAAAATAATATAGTATTAGAAATACTGTAGATTTTCTAAATCAAAGACTTTACTATGTATTGTACCGTACTTTATACGGAGATATCAAAATAATTATGTTTCACTTACATAAACCACCTTTTGCTTCCTCTTATTTTGTTCATTGGCAGTGTAATCTTATAATATTTGTATATAACTTTATAGTTTTTACCCTTGTTTTTCAAACCATATTTTTCTTACTAAAATAAAAATATTGATCCGAAGTTTCCATAGTTTTCAAGTACAGTAGAAATGTTCTATTTTTCAGATTTCCACAATGATAAACTGTAAAACTCTGATAATATTCACCACAATTGTCTTCTTATCGGCGGAGTCGAGACCGTTTGGGGATTTGTTGGTAAGTTCAAGTCTTATCAGGTTCTTAATCATGGATTATTTCAGATTTCTATAAATTCACTGTATGGAATTATCCTGGTCGCCTCCTTCTTCGTAGATCAAATTATAATAAGTTGTGATCACTATTATCTAACTATTATCATCTTGAAAGAAGTCGATTATTTTGTAATAATATAGTATAATCCTGTATGAAATATTGAAAAGGAGATTTCCGTTACGCATTATCTACTAAATACGTACCATGATATTTTTAATTTGATACAATTTTTTCTCTACATCAGAACCTCATCCTTTTTCCTTATCAATCTGAACTGAATTAGGCTAATGTTATTATTGTACATCAAAATTCATATTGATCGATACTAATGTACACACTAATGATCAAAACCTTTGAGAACTACATACAAATCTTCATTGATAACGTTATCTATATTTTTTGTTAGTTACAAAATGGTTTTATTAGAAAAACGCTTTGCAAAGAGGAAGAGTTCAATATTACCATGATGTGTCATTATCGTGAATTTATTTCATTGAATAAGAAGTTTCATCAAGTCTACAGACAGCAATCTATAATTAATTACTTCAAATCTGCAACTAATTGATCAGTCAACATATTTTTTTCTCCAAATAGTGTTTACGCTACTCTTTGGTTATCGCCTGTTACATACCTTATTAGTTCATGAGTCCTAAAGAAAAAGCTACCGGTACCAATGTAGTGAGACTCTCTTAAAACTGTCAGTATTCCTTACAATCAACATCGATGTCACTTATTCCACCAATTCTGACAGTTCAAAGTGAATCTCACTAATACTCAAGAGCAACACCGCGCTTGCTACTATAAACAGCTCTTCACTGTAGGCCTGATTTCGTCGGCCCAACTGCCTGCAAGTGCTACACTGATCTCAAGCAAATACCCTTCCAATGGGGAAGCCGAGAGTGTGGCGATTATCTAATCTGTTTATGATATTATTATTAAAGGAAAATCCAAAGTAAATGCTGTAATTCACCCCGAAGACTTCTGCTACTGCAAATATTGACAACAGGGTAAACAGCTAGATGGAAATTCGATGAGCGCTACTATTCAAAAATTATCTGTCAGCCCGGGAATTTTCTATTATTTATTTATTCCCGGGCTGACAAATAAATTTTGAATAGTAGCGCTCATCGAATTTCCATCTAGCTGTTCACCCTGTTGTCAATATTTGCAGTAGCAGAAGTCTTCCTGGTGAATTACAGCATTTACTTTGGATTTTCGTTTAATAATAATATCATCAATTCATCAGCATTTGAATAATTGCAACATCTCACCAATTCCATTCTGTAATCTGTTTATTATTGAATTCAACTGTGATCAAGTTCGTCAATAACTTCTCACATTGGTTATTGTCACATTTAATCGACATTAAATCACGGTAATAATATAATATACTTTTGTGAAACCGGAAGTATGTAGGTATTTGTTTTGCTCCCAATCATGGTAGTCATTGTGTGTAATATCTTCAGACGAATTGATAAGGTTTTAGAGAATACAGAAAGAATTATTGATGGAATGCTGTGTTAAGGTGCGTACAGATATACACGCCACGAACACGCTCCGATCATGAACGTTGCACGAGACTTTACGCAGGAGGTTTGCTAGAGGTTCGCAAGATGATCGTGCTCTTGTCTTATTGTTGACTTCAATATACTTCAGCAAAAAACTAACCTCACAAATGTGAAAGGTTCAACCCAGCTGATCGGGTGACAAAAAAAAAATTTACCAGGATTGCTGGGTATAGTGAGGACGACGTTGTAATGGCAGTGTTTGATTAGAAATTGTATTGCTACCCTTGTCTATCATTCAACAAATAGCGGATAGCGCTATCTCTTTCTCGTTTTGCTCTGTTGCCAGATCTGTTTTTAGCAATGTAGAAATATAATCAATTAATAGAATATTCAATCTTGATTAAGAGAATACATCATTATGAAATCATTGAAAAATATAATTTCCTGCTTGATAAAATATAATCGATTATTTTGAACAGTAGGCTAATTACATTACTAATATTACATTAATAAACCGTTATCAGTACCCTCCATAGAAGGCATTGACAAAACAGAGGATCGGCAACGTTGTTCCCCTATCTATCTCCACTGACATTATAACGTGGACCTCACTATAGTCTAATAAAACATTATGTTTATATAATAATTTGATAGTAAATATTATTATTATCGCATTTATTCAAATGTTTTATTATGAAAGGTAAAATATCTGTCAATGTTTCAAAAGGTGAAAGGCATGATTGGGAGTTCCGCTTCTTTCTTCTAAATGCTAATATGCGGGTACCTATCTATTATTAAAAATGTTGAAAAAATTGTATATCTATAAATTTTGATAATTTTATAATCAATTATTAATTTTGATAATTTTATATTCTAATTGTATATATTATTTACACAGAGATCGTAACTGATTCAACGAAAACGTTAACCGCTCATGCACAGCTATTGGTTAGTTCGCCCTAGGAACTTGCCAAGCTCGCGCTCTGTTCACGCTCTGTTCGCGTTCTGTTCTTGCTCGACCTGTGATCATCTTTCGAACTGCTCGTGTAACGTTCGTTTGCGGAAGTAAAGTCTGCATGAGCATAAGTCTGTACGCACCTTTACGCCTACGATTTAAGGTGTAGGAGGAATAACTTTTCAAGTGATTTGTTGTATTGTTTTCAGAGAGCACTGATCAGCGGCCACCTGCTCCATCCGCACACAAGAACAGTCGACCATCACCACTACTACACAGATAACACTCACAGACGCAACGACCTCGTGCACGCGCCACACTATCATCACTATGACATACACCACCCCCACCTCCACCCGCCAAATGGCGAGCTGCTCCATAGAGTCCACAGTGACCGCCAACCTGGTGTGATATGCTGTCGGATCAATCCACTCCAACCATACTACAAGCAACCCACCGCTCCTAGTGAACATCATGTTGAAGGACATTTGGATCACCATGGACTTGTACAAGGGGTGAACAATCATGCATCGGGTCTCCATACCTCTGTAATCTACCATGGACACATCGGTGATCATCAATCACCGCCACATCATCATCACCAAATGATAGACTGCGACAAGCTCCATAAAAAGGAGCATGACGAGAAGCATCATGAAGGACATGATGATAAGCTCCAAGGAGGTCATGATGATAAACACCATAACGATCAGAGTGGAGAACATCACAAGGAACATAATAAACACCATGAAGATCACAGTGTGGAACATCATGACAAACATCATGACAAACATCATCACGAAGATCATCATACCGGTAGTCACGGAGATCATCATAGTCATGAAGATCATAGCGATGAGCATCACAATGATGATCACCATGAAGACAATACTCCGGCAGTCGATGTCTCCAATATCGACGAAAAGCCATCCTATGAGGTTTTTGAAAATGTTTCCGATGTACCCAAGGAGTCATTGTCCAAATCAAACGTGAACGAAATCAACAAGAAATCCGAAGATAATATTGTGTTCTCATGATTGTGATCTTAGTTCAGTGTAAATTAATGCTTTTCAGCGCAAGAAGCGAACTTTTCTAGCTACCGTAGGCCCCGGAATAAGTTTGTACAATTCAATGTCTAGAACTTTCTCACTAGATGAAAAACTTCTCATTCGGTGAAACAATGACGCAATCAAGCGAGTCTCAACTTTCAGCAGACTGTTTACTTTCGATGAGACTGGGATTTCTGAACAACAGACAAATGATTTCAATTACTCAAACAACATTGTAAATAATATAAATTGTATAAGTGAGTTTCGTGGTTTATTATACACTTGCAATGCAAGTTCTTTGACTGCACGTTTAGGACTATCTCACTCGACGAATAAGTTTAGGATTGAGCATAAATCTAGTATTTCTATTTAATAATTCTCTGTTCCACTGAATCTTCAATAAAAAAGTGCTTTTCAGTGTCAATATAGAGACTACAGTAATTGAACAAGCTTTAACGAGTCTGTTTTTATGCTCTACAATAACAAACTTTAGAGTGAATTAACCAATCAGCTTCAAATTTTGAACACGTATTCTCCAAACATTTTTATAGATCAAGTTCGTTGGGTAACAAAATTGACTCACTCCTCCGTCCTTTTCCAGGATATAAAAATAACATTGAAAGTGCATGAGAAGAATGCGTTTTTCGTCATTCATTTTCTTTTGGAACTGTGTATCAAATTAATGTACCACATTACCACCTTCTCCTTTAAATTTGATTTGGATTCATATGAGGGACAAAGATGTACAAGCGACAGAGTAATTTTTCATTTCATATCCCCAATGAAATCTACTGTAAAATTATTCTTGTAAAAGGAAAACTTAGCTGTTTCCATAATTTTCACCAACTCAGTATAATTAAAAGTTGCGAGTTTCAAAGATTACAATACAACAGTTCTTGAGCGAGTTCTCCAACCTAGGGGGTCACTAGTTAATATAATGATTATCTTTATCCAGTGGGTAATCATAAGTTAAGAGTATCATACTTTAAAGATATGGCTCTTTGATCAGTAAACACTAAGATATCTTAAAAAGATACGGATCCTTTACAAGAAGTTGTATCACCACTCTACTGTTTATATTCATGTCAACTACTTGCAGTCATCATTATTGATCGCTGTCCTGTAGGGCTTTCTAATTAATTCGACTGATTAAAAATCAAGCCACTGTTTTGTAAGCGCTTCTGTGTTGATGGGAGAACTCCCATTCAACTGCTAGTCAATAACCTATATAATGGAAAGAACTGGTTACGGTACGTTTCCTACTGATCTGAACTTCAGTTTCAGTGTACGGTATGTCTCTCTTATGTGTATGTCGAGTAATCTTATTGGCAATTTTCCAAAAACTAAATTATTGAGAACGATTTAACTCTATTGTGTCATGCGCAATGATAAATATATATTTATGTACATGTGAAAAAAATTCTTATTGATATTATTTACAAAAATATGTATTCGTGATTTTTTGGCAATGAATTCAATTCAATTTCAAATTCAAGTTTCAGTTTATGAAGAGGTCAGTACACTAGAGGAATCAAAATATTTGAAAATTAAAACCTAGAATGGGGAATTAAATTATGACTTTTGCATAATTTTTAATAGAGAATACTCTATACAAATTGGAGTTGCCTAGCTTTATTGATGGTCTTCTTGTGCTCCTATCCGTTACGGATTTTGGCAACCAGCATGGCAAGCCTAATTTTGTTCACAGACATGCGGAAGAGTTCAGCTGATGTTTTTCCGGTCCACTTCCTGCAGCCAAGATATTCTTCTCCTTCCAGGACCTCTTTTTCCACCGATTTTTCCTTGGACGATTGTCTGGAGTAAAAAGTACCTGGAGTCGTTCCTCATGATGTGGCCCAGATATTGCAGTTTTCGGATCTTGACAGTGTTCATAATTTCCCTTTGTTTATTCATTCTTCTTAGTACCTCTTCATTAGTGACATGTTCAGTCCATGATATCCTCAGCATTCTTCGATAAAGTCACATTTCAAATACTTCTATTCTCTTGGATATGTTTTCATTGAGTGTCCAAGATTCTGCTCCGTATAAGAAAACAGAAAAGATGTAACATCTGAGAAGTCTCACTTTTTACAAGAGTAAGATCATGGCTTCTGAAGAGTTTGCTCATTTTGTTAAAGTCGGCTGTGGCTTTGGCAATTCGTGATTTGAGTTGTATCCCAGTTCTCGTTTATACATGTTCCCAGGTCATGGTGTGTGTTTACTCTCTCTCTCTACTGGCTCAACGTTGATGAATAGTAAGATGTTGTCAATCTTGTTTTTGTTGATAATCATAATAATTTTGGTCTTCTTTATGTTCATGTCCAATCCATATTCCTTACCAACTCTTTCTATATTTTGTTGATAAGTCGTGGTAGTGCTTGTGGGCTATCAGCGAACACGATGGTGTCGTCCGCATATCTTATTATACTAGTAGTTCTGTGAACAGTAGACCTCGCGCAGTTATAGACCGCAGCCTCCTCTTATACTGTCAATCAGGGTAAATCCTGTCTATATGTCGTGTCGGCGAGATCGATGTGTGAAAACGGCTAATGGCTGTTGGGGTTGGTGTATCAAAAATACTAACATCAAAAGCTAATCTCCTTCAAGACATACTGGCAACAGGACAGCCCAAGTTCAAAGCAGAGAAAGTTCGAGAGACAATACTATGTTATTTTAGTTATTAATTGCATGCGTTATTCTTATTGCACGCAATCAATAGTTCATTTATTTATTCATTCACAATGGAGACAACGGGTTTCCTCAAATATGTATCCTTAACAATTTAAATTGTACAGATACAAACGTATATAATATGTCTGTTCATAATAATACGAGCTTATGCAATAATAAATAATACAAACAACAAAAATGCCACCTTATTCAAAAATGAAAAATTCAATGATTTCAAATACTTATGAAGAAAGTAAAAAAATCTGGTGTGGTGCACTCACACAACTTTCCTTGCCATTATGAAAATTGATCAACTGACGCTAGTGTACACGCGCATCTCAAGTCTACTTTTCTAAGATTTGAGCCAGCTGGTGACAGGACAATAGCGCTGCAGACACACGAAGTCTGCTATCATCTCTTCATAGTGAATGATTTAATAGAATCAACAGTTGCCAACAGTTTGCAATTGAATAATCATATTTTCTCTAATTTCGAGCTTATTTTCAATTTTAGGTGAAAATGCTACTGAACATTAATTGTACAGATTTTTATCCTCAATCTTTTCCACATGAAATTTTCTGTTCAAATTGTATCTGAAGCCTGATAATTGGGAATCTAAAATCAGAATTTGCATAGATGGTGCAGTGCTCCTGAAATTTTTACAGATATGAGACTTGTGGCAGTTGAGAGAGCATATCAATGACTTTTCTAGGTATGAATTTGATCAAAATCGTTGAAGCCGTTTTCGAGAAAAACCCTGTTTTTGACAACATTTTCGCCATTTTAGCCGCCATCTTGAATTGCATCAGATCGAAATTGTTCGTGTCGGATCCTTATAGTGTAAGGACCTCAAGTTCCAAATTTCAAGTCATTCCGTTATTGGGAGATGAGATATCGTATACACAGACGCACATACACTCACACACACACATAAACACACATACAAACACACACACACACACACACACACACACCACACACACACACACACACACACACACACACACAACACACACACACACACCACACACACACACACACACACACACACACACCCACACACACACACACACACACACACACACACACCACACACCACACACACACACACACCACACACACACACCACACACACACACACACACACACACACACACACACACACACACACACACACCACACACACACACACACACACACACACACACACACACACACACACCACACACACACACACACACACACACACAACACACACACACACACACCACACACACACACACACACACACACACACACACACACCACACACAACACACACACACACACACACACACACACATACAGACCAATAACCAAAAACCACTTTTTTGGACTCTGGGGGCCTTCTTGAAACGTATAGAAATTTAGAAATTGGGGTACCTTAATTTTTTTCGGAAAGCAATACTTTCCTTACCTATGGTAATAAGGCAAGGAAAGTAATGAAACAAATTGAGAATTCAAAATTCCAAAACATATAAAAATTAAAGAATATAATAGCAAATAATGAACAAACATTTTATCAATAGAATGAATAACATTTTTAACTGAACGACGTCCCAAACCATTTATGCACATCCACACTGATACACCAACTATGCATTTGATCAGATCATGCTTACACAAGATTTAATTATTATAAAGCTTTCCAGAATTTAGCGCGAGAAAACCAGATGACAACTAGGTGCCCAGACAAGCTGTTATAAATTCTTTGCATCCTATTTAATAGTGCATTAAAATTGCATTCAATGAGGCATGCAATGAGGCATGCAATTTATACTCTACACAGCTGCTTATTTTTTACAAAGTTACATTGAGATATTGAATAATTGCATGCGTTATGGTATGCGATTTATAATCAACTCGACAGCTGATTTATGATGAATAATTTATTATTCTATAGTCTGATTTCTACTCTAATGTTGACGTATGAAGGAGGCTCCTTTTTCCTTTTATATTATCCTTGAAATGCAAAATTTCCAAAAACCTTGTATATAAGTCGGCGCGCAATTTAAAAAGGAACCTACCTGTCAAATTTCATGAAAATCTATTACCGCGTTTCGCCGTAAATGCGCAACATATAAACATTTAAACATTCAAACATTTAAACATTTAAACATTTAAACATTTAAACATTTAAACATTTAAAACATTTGAACATTAAACATTTAAACATTTAACTTTAAACATTTAAACATTTAAACATTTAAACATTTAAACATTAAACATTTAACATTTAAACATTTAAACATTTAACCTTTAAACATTTAAACATTTAAACATTAAACATTTAAACATTTAAACATTAAACATTAAACATTTAAACATTTAAACATTTAAACATTTAAACATTAAACATTTAAACATTTAAACATTAAACATTTAAACATTTAAACATTTAAACATTTAAACATTTAAACATTTAAACATTTAAACATTAAACATTTAAACATTTAAACATTTAAAATTTAAACATTTAAACATTTAAACATTTAAACATTTAAACATTTAACATTTAAACATTTAAACATTAAACATTTAAACATTTAAACATTTAACATTTAAACATTTAAAATTTAAACATTTAACATTTAAACATTTAAACATTTAAACATTTAAACATTAAACATTTAAACATTAAACATTAAACATTTAAACATTTAAACATTAAACATTTAAACATTTAAAATTTAAACATTTAAACTTTAAACATTTAAACATTTAAACATTTAAACATTTAACATTTAAACTTTAAACATTTAAACATTTAAACATTTAAACATTTAAACATTTAAACTGAACTCTTTCCACTGTCGGTCTTTGTTTAGAGTGGGTTTCGAACTCCCTCACTCTATACGCTATTTTGCCCGGCGCCAATCAATTACTATGAATTGATAAAATTAAACTAATAAAATTGAATTGATTTGAATTGATAAAATTAATTACTTTACTGTAACTTCACTCACTGTGTGGATACTTATATTTCACTCACTGAACTAATAATAGTATTGAAGAAAATGGTAAAGATAGATAGATCAGGGTCGTGTTTAAGGGAATGTACGAAGTGAAAGGCAAAACAAAGGTTAATTATGCATTTATTATTGAACTTTAAATTTATATGAATTTATAAAAAATTGATCAAAAATATAGTAATGATTAGATATAAATACAAGATGATTAAGTTTTTGAAAGTATAACAGTTCAAGTTTAATTTTAAACAACAAAATTTAACAAACAGTTCTTATTACTTTTATCAGGTTACTTGAACAATAAGATATAAAATCAAAGTATTGAACAACTCTAGTAAAAAATATGATTATAGTCAAAAATAAGAGAATTGATAAAGTTTGAAGAATGAATATGATTAGGGGAGCCTTGCTTTAAGAAACTATTATTTGTGCTTAGAAGAAAATTTCAACTGTAAGCTTCAAGAAGTTAATTAAAACTGTATCTACAGATTTGTATTTAGAAGAGCTAAATAATTAAATTTGCTGTTTACTTTGATGCTATGTAATTTGATATAGTTATTTGGGCTTTTTAGGGTGGGGTGGTGTGGATTTGAAATGAGAAAAATTGAAAATTCTAAATACAATCTTTACCTGGCTCAGTCAATTCCCTATAGGATAATTGAAGTCTGAAACCAAAAACTCACTCCTACACTGAACACTGTCCAAAATCCAAGAGACTCACAGCAACTAACAGCAACTCAACTGCCACTAACTGCCACTAACTGCCACTAACTTGCAAGGCATGGTCTGCCTGTTTATATACTAGAACCACGATTTTCCACCCCTCATCACCCTTCGCCCTCTAGCTCCGCCTACACTCAAACTCTTCAGCTAATATTCTGCTTACAAATTGAATTCAAATATCAATTTAAATTTACTATAATGTTTATTATGTTATATCATTTTAAACTATGGCTCCCCTTCATTATTAAAACAAATGATATCATACATTTTACCAATATTTAAACTCTAAAGTTTGGATACTGACAATTGAATGCATTGATTTGATTAATACAGTAATCAATCTTATAAATCTGATATGGCAAATACTTCAATAATAAATACATGAAATGAACAAAATACAATGTCATACAGTACATCATTACAATTGAGTTGAATAAATCAAATTAATGAGATACCAATTAATTACTAATCAATTAATTAAGCAGGTTTTTTATACTCATTGTCAACATGTTTCAATCAAATATACCTAATTTATTCTATTTACAAATTTGTCCTTAGCCTATGAATTCGGATTCAACTAACTTAATTAGCTTATAATAATTATTAAATTATAATTTATTGTACAACATTATTTGTTGAACACTTTATACATATAGCCTAATCTACTTCATGACCTAATTTATAAATACATCTACTCATATATCATGTTTATCGTTTTATGTGATCACCATTCAAATAACTGATCATCAAATAATTGCTTCAATAATATCCATGTGCTGACCACGTGGTAAAATTGTAGCATATGCTGACCACGTGGTTACATTGAAAATTACATATCTATATTTACTTCTCTCCTAACTATATATCTATATCGCTATTCACAATCTTCATTCACCTGCCATCAACTTATGCTATAGATATATACAAGGGTTGACACAAAGCACAGTGGGCCATGTGGTTTCTATAGTAAACGTGTCTGTGACTGACATTTGAATACTGTTACGTTTCTAGGAAAGAATGATTTTGTCTCAAACTATTTTGAAAAGAATAATGACCCCAGCGTCTGTCTAGCTAGGCTATTCAAATGGATTCTCAATAGTTTCGAGAAACGGTTCTTTTTATTATTCTAGCTCTTCGAGCGTTCATATTCTTAAATACAATATGTTCAGAGCACGTGTTGCAACAAATAACATATATCTACAATTTTTAAATTTTAGGAGAGCACATGATCGCCATTTGTGGCTCAAAACATTCAAACATTTAAACATTTAAACATTTAAACATTTAAACATTTAAACATTTAAACATTTAAACATTTAAACATTTAAACTTTAAACATTTAAACATTTAAACATTTAAACATTTAAACATTTAACATTTAAACATTTAAACATTTAAACATTTAAACATTTAAACATTTAAACATTTAAACATTTAAACATTTAAACATTTAAACATTTAAACATTTAAACATTTAAACATTAAACATTTAAACATTTAAACATTTAAACATTTAAACATTTAAACATTAAACATTTAAACATTTAAACATTTAAACATTTAAACATTTAACATTTAAACATTTAAACTTTAAACATTTAAACATTTAAACATTTAAACATTTAAACATTTAAACATTTAAACATTTAAACATTTAACATTCAAACATTTAAACATTTAAACATTTTTACATTCAAACATTTAAACATTTAAACATTTAAACATTTAAACATTTAAACATTTTAACATTTAAACATTTAAACATTTAAACATTCAAACATTTAAACTTTTAAACATTTAAACATTTAAACATTTAAACATTTAAACATTAAGAGAAATGCCAAACCGTCGACTTGAATCTTAGACCTCACTTCGCTCGGTCAATTACTCAACTTCTTCCTATTTTATTGAGATGCCTTCCTCTTCTTCTTCTTCTTCGTCATCTAGTGCTTCTTTCAATATCTGTTCTGGGTAGATGTTGAATATCAGGGGCGAGAGCACACATCCTTGCCTCACTCCTCGCATTATTTTGTCGGCCTCAGTTGTTTCACTGCCGACTCTCATTGTTGCGGACTGACCCCAGCACAAACTACCTATGATATTCAGGTCCCTGGTATCAATGCCTGTATTCTTTAGCAATTGTTGGTAACTGTATGTAAACTTACACTGTGATTTAGTGTATATGGGACTGTGACAGTAGCATGTCGTATTATTGAAGTTGTGTTGTGGTACAGTATAAGTTATATTATGAACGAAACGGCGAGTAGGTGTTGTCTACTCTGCGCCTACTCAGAAGTCACGTACAAACAAATTATTCCATTCAATTCCAGAGAGTACGTATAGGTTGCGCTAATTCTCACTCGCTCTGAATCTGGTTAGGCCTCCAACTCGGATGGAGCATGGAGCACACGGAAGTAGAGTTGGAGACTTGCAGAGTAACTTGGGACGATCATTGTTACGATCTGCAAAGTCGATTCGCAAGTGACAGAGCAGACACTTCCTCCCCCAACCCCTCCCCACCGTTGCTCTTATCTGAATAACACGCCGAACTCTGAAATATCTTTATTTGAAATGACATCCACAGCAAGGGCGTTTGAAAATTAATTCCGAAAGTAGTTCACAACTCAATTTGCTTCCTCTGAATACGTAAATTGGTTGCACCGTGGTACGGCAAAGCTATGTCTTCCCAACAAGTCGACAACTTCAGACTTTACAACCAAGACAGAGGAGCAGACTTTTGATCTGTTCTGTACAAGTCTCACACCCGCAACACTTTGACGGTGTCAGAACTGGGAAGGAAAGTTGTTATGATAGAAATCTCGACTATCCAGACACTGAGAATAGGTGATCAGCACATAACAATATGCCTGAAGGCATATTCAATTATTCCAAATGAAGCATATATTCCATTATTCCTTGTCAAACGTTGGATTCACTTTCTATCTTCACTGAAGAGTGAATCGAACTCGGATATATAAATAGCAATAGTTTATTTTGATCGAATACCTTTCTTAAATGAGTTATGAAGCTACAAAGAATTGAGATGTTACTTTTAAGAACGATCTATTTGTGTATTTTGCAGACCCTTGCGGAGCACGGACCACTCCTTCTCCTTCTCATTACTAACTACTCTTTTTCATTTATATATAAAAGCGAAATGGTACTCACTCACTCGCAGGACTAAACATCTACCGGACCAAAAACGTTCAAATTTGGTAGGTATGTTCAACTGGCTCTTTAGGGGCGCACTAAGAACGGATTTGGAAAAAAATCCAAAGATACGCCCAAAATCTGCTTTTTTTCCAGCGTTTTCTCAGCTTTATCGAGAACAAATGAAAAGAAATTGTTCAAATCTAGTGAAGCTCAGCTAGGGTGTAATAATGTTGTGTTAGAAGGAATTTGCAAAAACGCCAAAGATACGCTCAAAATTAGCGGTTTTTTGCGTTTTCTCAGTTCTTTCATCAAGTAATAGACAGAAAATGTTCAAATTTGGTACAGAGGTTTAGCTAGGGTCTAAAAATTTTGTGATGAAGTGACTTAAATATTTCATCAAAGATACGCCCAAAATCAGCGTTTTTCAGCTTTTCTGCGTTTTCTCAGTACTTTGACTTTCTGATGGAACGAAGCATGCTCAAATGAAAAATGCAGGCGAGTGAAGCGAGCCCGTTGATCTGATTTTTGGACGATCCAGTCGGGGGTCCTGTCCTAGCTAGACGGATATGGCGAGCGAAGCGAGCCTAACGGCTAGTTACTTCTATTACTAACGATCGATTAGGAACTTCAATAAAACATTAAACAGTCATTCTTAACAGCTGTTTCTTCAATGACACTGTAATGCCAGTACTTAACGGTTAAGACGTAATACTATAAAGATTATAATACTAACCATCTTCATCCAGTCATCAGGTAAATTTTGTCTGGGAAAACTCCGAACATGCTGATTATAGCCAGGAACAACTGATACGCTATCTTTTCTCTATGTTATAGCCTACTGTTCATAACTAGTAGTTCTGTGAACAGTAGACCTCGCGCACAGTAAGTTACATTGACCTGTTGTTATGTTTTCTCCAAAATTAATAAATAATTTATCAATTTAAAATGTCTAGAAAAAATCCTAAATAAACAGAGAGCTTTCTGTCCTATCGTACCGTGACTTGTCCCGGAATGTGAGTGTGAGCGCTGTTATCAGGTCTGGATGCCGTCGATTCGCCAATCCAATCAACCCATCAGAGAACATTCTGTGTTCTCGTGTTGGCGAAAAATCGGTGTGTTGAAATCAAAATGAATAAATGCTGATTTCCTACAAACATCATTTCTAACTTTTCATGATTTTAGAAATCAATTTCTTTTCAATAATCTTTGTTGCAATTTTGATCATCAGATTAAAAAAGAAAAATGTAAAAAAAATGTTTACTATCAATAACTCTAAACTCTAAACTAGAATCATGGCCTCAGCCAAAGACCTTAAAGAGATGCATCTTCAAGGTCTTTGGCCTCAGCTTATGGAAAGACAAAGTTAGTAAACAACTGTCTACTAATAGTCCAGGCAATGAATGCTCAAAAAAGGGTATAAAGGGAAATGTTTGGAAGACAATTTTTGACCCCGCAGTTCTGTTTAGGGTAGTGAGGAGGTAAACATATCAAAAGTCCCCACTCCTACCCTGGTTCAAAGGTACCATTTTTTTGGTTTCTCGCATATAAATAAAAAATTATGCATTTTACAGACATGACTATTCTATAAGAAATTAAGGCTTACATAATTTCCTACAATATTGATCGAACAACTTCTTCTATATCTCTTTCACTCTTCGAGATATCCGCTCTAAAAGATGTGACATTTTTGAAAAACACATTTTCCTTCAACTTTTTGCTATTTTTGCTCTTATTACTTTTTGAATATTACTTATTACTTTCACTGAAAGTAAATTTTATTATCATGGTGATTCTGTTACTTAAGCCGCCATTTTGTCACACCGTTGAGTGGGAGGAGACTGTCTAGTTAGGCCAATGGCAGGCGTTCATGCCCTCGACCAATAGCAGTACTCGCCTACTAGTATAAATTCTGCTGCTCTTGTATTTAGTTTTAGTTTATCAGAGATTGACAATGGTGTAATAACCGAAACCAGTCTTTCTAATTATTAATAAATCAGTGGTTTTTTGACAATTTCTTAGTCTTTTTCATTCAAAACACCAAGTAGTGAAATAATACATCAAATTGAAGAGAAAACAAAGCTCTACAGATTCAATGTGGGGGGTGAAATTTTAATTTTGTAACATTGATCACTTGACAATGAAATTTGAGTCTGGAACATTTGGTACACAATTTTTGACTTTGTAGCTTTTTAAAGACTAGTTGGGAGGTGAACATAGCCAAAATACGAATCTCTAGCCCGTGTATTGAAGGTGTGGTACTGCTAAGTTGACACCTGTTGCAGAGTTGGAAATTTCACCCCCCACATTGGATGTGCTTTAACAATAGAAGGAAAACTGCAAGTAGTAGTGAAATAATACATCAAATTGAAGAGAAAACAAAGCTCTACAAATCTATGGTGAGCGTTCATTTTTACGATGGAGAGTTGTAGGCCCTTAAACATAAAAAATCTGGTGTGGTACACTCACACAACTTTCCTTGTTCATTGAACTATAAGCCTCATTATCAAACGAGAATAATTTAGGGGAATAACATAATGACGATTGACGGCAACATATTTGCAACTACGATCAGACTACTGTATATGTGTATATACAATTGTTTTCAGAGTACTTTTTCCTTTATGTAAGTTGTGAAATTCGATGATTTTTTTTTTTGAAATTCGTCAAAACAGCTGTTCTACAGATGAAATATCTTGACTATGACTGTGTTCTTTTTATTAAACTGCTCTACCTACCCACGGTATATGGAAGAAGAAAAAGTAAAAACCGTGTACCAACCTACCTCATGCACGAGAAGGAGGTTACAAAGTCCATTTCTCGAGGATTGGGTGGACCCCTCATTAGTACCCCAGGAAAAAGACTCATGTCAGTTGATAGAGCTAATAAATAACTATACAGGGTATGAATTTAAAAAAATTCGTCAGAGCCCTTTTTGAGAAAATCGTGAAAGAAAATGTTTTTTTAGTAACTGTCATTTTTCTCAAGAATATTACGGAGCTCCTGCAATTTTCACATAAATAAGACTCATGTCAGTTGATAGGACTTATAAATAGCTATCCATGGTATAAATTTGAAGAAAATCGTTGGAGCCGTTTTCGAGAAAAACGTGAAAAACATGGCTTTTTAGTCATTATCCGCCATTTTTCTCAAGAATATTACGGAGCTCCTGAAATTTTCCCTGAAATAAGACTCATGCCAGTTGATAGGGCTTATAAATAGCTATCCATGGTATAAATTTGAAGAAAATTGTTAGAGCCATTTTCGAGAAAAACGTGAAAAACATGGTTTTTTAGTAATTATCCGCCATTTTTCCGCCATCTTGAATTGCATTTTATTGAATTTCTTATTGTCGGGTCCTCAGGGTATAAGGACCTTAAGTTTGAAATTTCAAGTCAATCGGTTAATTAGGAATGGAGTTATCGTGTTCACAGACATACACACACACACACACACATACACACACACATACACACACACAGACCAATACCCAAAAATCATGTTTTTGGACTCAGGGGACCTTGAAACGTATAGAAAACTTGAAATTGGGGTACCTTAATTTTTTTTGGAAAGCAATACTTTCCTTACCTATGGTAGTAGGGCAAGGAAAGTAAAAATATAGGATTAAAAGCTGTTATTTTAACAATTTTACACTTTTAAGAACGTATATCTCGAAAACTGTTGAAGATATCACAAATCACCACAGGACAAATATTGTAGAGAATTTATCAAGCTTAACTTCTGAATGGTTAGTCATGTCGGTTGACCGCATTTTTCTCAAGATATGAGCGTGTAAGCAAAACAATGAAAAATGCAACTTTTAAACCACCCTCATCCCTTTAGCACAAGTGGTAGGGATGAGGACTTTTGATATGTTCACCTCCTAACTGGTCCCAACAAAGCTGCAAAGTCAAAAATTGTGGTCTAAACATTCTCTCCAAATTCCTTTGTCAATTGGTCTATTTTTGCATAACTGAAGATCTCACACTCAACATTAAAGCTACTGCAACAGTCGTCGTGATGTGCGTAAACTAGTGAAGTCATACATCAAATTGAAGAGAATTTGATGCTCTATAAGCTCATGATCAGCATGGATTTTTCCCATCGATATTCAAAAAGTAATAAGTGCAAAAATAGCAAAAATTGGAGGAAAATTTTTTTTCAAAGATGTCACATCTTTTAGAGCGGATATCTCGAAAAGTGAAAGAGATATAGAGAAAGTTGTAAGATCAATATTGCAGGAAATTAGGTAAGCTTTAATTTCTTATAGAATAGTAATGTCTGTAAAGTGTATAATTTTTACTTTCCTTGCCCTATTACCATAGGTAAGGAAAGTATTGCTTTCCAAAAAAATTAAGGTACCCTAATTTAAAGTTTTCTATACGTTTCAAGGTCCACTGAGTCCAAAAACATGGTTTTTGGGTGTTGGTCTGTATGTGTGTATGTCTGTGAACACGATAACTCCATTCCTAATTAACCGATTGACTTGAAATTTTAAACTTAAGGTCCTTATACCATGAGGATCCGACAATAAGAAATTCAATAAAATTCAATTCAAGATGGCGGAAAAAATGGCGGATAATTACTGAAAAACCATGTTTTCCACTGTTTTCTCGAAAACGGCTCTAACGATTTTCTTCAAATTCATACCATGGATAGCTATATTTATAAGCCTTATCAACTGACATGGGTCTCATTTCTGGGAAAATTCCAGGAGCTCCGTAATATTGAGAAAAATGGCGGATAATCACTAAAAAACCATGTTTTTCACGGTTTTCTCGAAAACGGCTCTAACGATTATCTTCGAATTTATACCATGGATAGCTATTTATAAGTCCTATCAACTGACATGAGTCTCATTTCTGGGAAAATTTCAGGAGCTCCGTAATATTATTGAGAAAAATGGCGGATAATCACTAAAAAACCATGTTTTCACGATTTTCTCAAAAATGACGACCGATTTTTTTCAAATTCATACCCTGTATAGTTATTTATCGGCTTTATAAACTGGAATGAGTTTCCTTACTGGGAAACTGATGGGGGGTCCATCCCATCCTTGAGAAATGTACTTTGTAGCCTCCTTCTCGTGCATGAGGTAGGTAGGTAGGTAGAGCAGTACATAAAAAGAACACATAGTCGAGATATTTCATCTGTATAAAAGCTGTTTTGAAGACTTTTAAAGAATATCGAATCTCACAATTTACGCAAAGGAAAAAGTACTCTGAAAATTATTATACACATATATACAGAAGTCTGATCGTAGTTTCAAATATGTTGCCTCCAATCGTCATTATGTTATTCCCCTAAATCATTCTCGTTTAAGAATGAGGCTTATAGTTCAATGAGCAAGGAAAGTTGTGTAAGTGTACCACACCAGATTTTTATTTATTTATATGCGAGAAACTAAAAAATGGTACCTTTGAACCACCCACACCCCCTTAGCACAGGGGGAGGGGTGGGGACTTTTGATATGTTTACCTCATCACTACCCTAAAAAGAGCTGCGGGGTCAAAAATTGTCTTGCAAACTTTTCCCTCTATAACACTTTGTTGACTGGGCTATATCATTGATGGAAAGATACATTTTCAAGATGTTCGATGTTTTTGAATGGGTAGTATCATAGCTAACTCTAATTGTGAAATTCGATGATATTTTTTAAAAGTCGTCAAAATAGCTGTTCTATAGATGAAATATGAGTTCTTTTTACTTTCCTTGCCCGATTACCATAGGTAAGGATTGCTTTCCAAAAAAAAATTAAGGTACCCCAATTTCTAAATTTCTATACGTTTTAAGGTCCCCTGAGTCCAAATATTGGTTTCTGGGTCAGTATGTGTGTGTGTGTATGAGTATATGTGCGTCTGTGTACACGATATCTCATCTCCCAATTAACAGAATGACTTGAAATTTGGAACTTAAGGTCCTTACACTATAAGGATCCGACACGAACAATTTCAATCAAATGCGATTCAAGATGGCGGCTAAAATGGCGGAAATGTTGTCAAAAACAGGGTTTTTCGCGATTTTCTCTAAAATGGCTCCAACGATTTTGATCAAATTTATACCTAAAATAGTCATTGATAAGCTATATCAACTGTCTCAAGTCCTATATCTGTAAAAATTTCAGGAGCTCCGCCCCATCTATCCAAAGTTCGATTTTAGATTTCCAATTATCAGGTCTCAGATATAATTGAAACGAAAAATTTCGAGTGGAAAAAAGTGAGCATGGAAATCTCTTCAATTAATGTCCAGTAACACTTTCACCTGAAATTGAAAATAAGCTTGAAATTTGAGAAAATGTAATTATTCAATTGCAAACTTTTGGCAACTGTTGATTCTATTAAAATAATCATTTACTATGAAGGGATAGCAGATCTCGTGTGTATCCAGCGTTATTGAACTGTCACCAGCTGGCTCAGATCTTTGACTTGAGATGCGCGTTTACACTAGCGTCAGGTGATCAATTTTCATAAAGGCAAGTAAAGTTGTGTGAGTGCGACACACCAGATTTTTATGAACTGCTCTACCTACCTACCTCATGCACGAGAAGGAAGTTACAAAGTCCATTTCTCAAGGATGGGGTGGACCCCCCATAAGTTTCCCAGAAAGGAGACTCATGCCAGTTAATAGAGCTGATAGATAACTATAGAGGGTATGAATTTGAAAAAAAACGGTCCAGTCATTTTTGGGAAAATCGTGAAAAACATGGTTTTTTAGTAATTATCCGCCATTTTTCTCAAGAATATTACGGAGCTCCTGAAATTTTCCCAGAAATGAGACTCATGTCAGTCGATAGGGCTTATGAATAAGCTATCCATGGTATAAATTTGAAGAAACTCGTTAGAGCCGTTTTCGAGAAAACCGTGAAAAACATTGTTTTTTGGATTATCCGCCATTTTTCTCAAGAATATCACGGAGCTCCTGTAATTTTCACAGAAATGAGACTCATGTCAGTTGATAAGGCTTATAAATATAGCTATCCATGGTATGAATTTGAAGAAAATCGTTAGAGCCGTTTTCGAGAAAACAGTGGAAAACATGGTTTTTTAGTAATCATCCGCCATTTTTTCCGCCATCTTGAATTGAATTTTATTGAATTTCTTATTGTCGGATCCTCATGGTATAAGGACCTTAAGTTTGAAATTTCAAGTCAATCGGTTAATTAGGAATGGAGTTATCGTGTTCACAGACATACACACATACAGACCAACACCCAAAAACCATGTTTTTGGACTCAGTGGACCTTGAAACGTATAAAAAACTTTAAATTAGGGTACCTTAATTTTTTGGAAAGCAATACTTTCCTTACCTATGGTAATAGGGCAAGGAAAGTAAAAATACCAGCTGATCTTTTTCACTAATCATGTATAAAGGTGCGTATACAGATTTACACGCCGCGAACATGAGCAATTCACTTTTAATCAGCTGATGCCAAGCTTTTTATATCTGTATCTTACCGTTTCTGTAAAAATACAGATATAGTCAGCTGATTTAAAGTGAATTGCTCATGTTGCGGCGC
Source organism: Nilaparvata lugens (assembly GCF_014356525.2). Lineage (NCBI taxonomy): Eukaryota > Metazoa > Arthropoda > Insecta > Hemiptera > Delphacidae > Nilaparvata > Nilaparvata lugens. The sequence goes on along the minus strand of NC_052505.1, from coordinate 47,622,189 downwards.
GTTCGTCTGTACGCACCTTTAGATTCTAGGCCTACGCTGCGACGTTGCAATATCGTAGGCCGGGGCCTTGTATTAGAGGTGGCTATGGTAGTATTATAGTCCACTAGACAGCTGATTTATGATGAATAATAGTCTAGGTTTTACGGTAATATTGGCGATGAAGGAGGCTTCTTTTTCCTTTCAAAATTATTATCATTGAAATGCAAAATTTCCAAAAACCTTGTATTTACGTCGACGCGCAATTTAAAAAGGAACATACCTGTTAAATTTCATGAAAATCTATCTCTGCGTTTCGCCTTAAATGCGCAACATATGAACATAGAAACATTTCAACATTAAGAGAAATGCCAAACCGTCGACTTGAATCTTAGACCTCACTTCGCTCGGTCAACTAGTAGTTCTGTGAACAGTAGGCCTCACGCAGTTTTCTCATGTATCTGATGTCACCTGTTCTAGTTGATTCATTCAGTTGAATCACAATTCACATTTGAATCATAATTTACTCTTAAAAACTGTTATTTTTTTCTCCAAGATCAAAAACTCACTTATGTTAATAAACTCATTTCACGTTTGAATTTGTATCTCATGTGATGATTTTTCCATTTTCGTGATAATCTTTCCATCTGATAATAATATTTCTCGAATATTTTAAAATTAATTTTTTTCAATCAAGAATATCTTAATTTCTTCAGCATTATTCAGTTCATTTAATCATTTTTCATAATCATATTTTCAACCTATTTACCAAGGTACCTAGAATAAAAAGGTACTGGCCACGCGCATCTCGATCTTTTAATGATCAGAGTCAGATGATCGGTATGACGTTATTGGTGCTCTAAAAGTCCATTCTTCCTATCTTTTCAATGTTAAATTGTGCAGCTTTGTGAGTCTTTTTCTCAAAAAGTAGATAGCTTTTAAGTCCCATCGACATCTCCTACGATTCATACAATATTTATCTTCAATTTTTCTAGAAATTTAATACTTTTGGACGGCTGGATCTTTCAGAATGATAGATTTTGTAAGAGCCTGCACATCGAGTACCTGTTGCTCTCTTATTGAAAATTAACATGCTTTTCCTGGCTCTTTTGTAATTCAATTACTCAAGTTAAATAATTTGATAAATCGATCATTGAATAAGGAATTAAAAACGTGAAAACATTTGATTGTACTATAATATTACTTCTCTCATGATCCTTTATCTTGTCTGTGTACTGTATATTATATGTAGAATCAATAGAACATCTTGCCTAATCCCTTAGGAGGATCTTTTTTCAGGAAAATTATAGCTCTCACATACTTGATCAGGAAATAGATTTCTGGTTGTATCTCTCCAATTGGAAACTACAGCAAAATATAAAGGCGAATATAATATATTAAAGCATGAATACCACGTGGGGAATTCTCAAAAATTGAGAATTGTATTGAATACTTGCTCTCGTATTGTGAAACACATATTTCTCATTTATTATTTGTAAGAGGAGTTTTTAGTTGATAATTTGTTCTCTTATTGTAAAATTCTCATTCTTTATTTATTTTTGAAAGGGAAAACCAACTCTTCATGATCCAATAATAATGTATTAAATGAAAATGAATGATACGTTGAAAAGCATACGTATGAATAGGAATTCATACTATAAGAATACTACAATATATTATTCCTTCTAATAAACTTTGATAATTCTATAAGACAAGTGATCGGTTGAATGCCTGTTTGAAAGACTACGAAAGGATGACAATATCTTCAACCAACTCTGAGGGCATTTCTATTCTTGAAATTAAACTCTCATACACTTGAAATAGGATAATGTGTGGTGAATTCCAATTCTTCTCAATCTCCACATTATTTTTCTATAACCGGAGAGATAATAGTTGGGCATATTTCAAAATATTTTTTCAAATTGCAATTTATTCAGTTTATAATGCATTTATAATATGAGTGTTATACTATCACTTTATACTCTCTCTTGTTCCTTATTGGGGCTTTCTACCACATGAAGTGTGAGTGATGTATATGTGTTAAAAAATATGTTCCTAGATTGTGCCTTTAACACTGAGTAGAAATAATTTTGAATCCAAAGTTCTTTATTGAAAATTCAATTGAAATTCAATTGTTGATCAATCCAATTGATTGTTTATAAAAAAATCATCAAATATCATAATATAATAATATACTATCATAAGGAAGGAAAGTGGTGCGCTTACCATCTTCAGCCATTGATCATCCACATTCTCCTTCCAAATCACTGATGGAATACCCTGCACTAACAACCTTTATTCTCTGCAACCGCTCTTGATTTCACTTTTATCAAATTAATATTAGCTTTTCCTTAATATGTATTCTGCATTGAGATTAGTATTAGAATCAGTTTTGAAAGGATAGATACTGGTTGATTTTGCAGAAGAATATCACAATGAACAAAGGAAACAGCTCGAATGTGTAAAAAGTAATAAATAACGAGAAAGCTCAATACAACTATTTAAGTATTCAAGCCAAGTCTAATTATTATGATGATAAAACAGTGATTGAAAAAATGTAGGCCTCAAGATTCTACAATAATTTTTCTTCAATATGACTGAAGACATCATATATATAAGATTAATGATTCAGTCATATTCATTTTGATAAAATCAGATATTTGTTCTTTTAAAAAAAGGAATATTACCTTGATAATCAGCAAGGCTGATTGGCTCTTGCCAATCTTGTGGATTCGCAAGAGCCTCTGGACGCTTAACACCTGTAATTCGGATAAAAAATCAGCCGGCAGAGCTGCCTACACCCGTCCAGAATATCCTACAATTCCACAAGAAATAATATTTCCGCCGTACTCTGATATAAACTGCCTGAGAATCAGGCGTGATTCAAAGAATTACTAGGAAAAATAGGCTATATTCAGTACCTTTTTTCAACTCTATATTTGTTGGGATATTAAAACTCCAATAGAAAACCTTTGAAACCATTCATTTTTTCAAATGTTGCCAAATTAAATCTATTCATTACTTCTATGAGTATCCCTTCTCGAAGTATCAAATTAGACTTCTCTATCATGAAATGAGAGTTCTAACCGGTATGCCCTTACATTATCGAGCATTCTGGAAGATCTAGGAGTTCAAAAGTGATTAATTTCTAAAAAAAATAAAAGGTAAATATTGTATAAATCGTAAGAGATGTCGATGGGACTTGAAAGTTATGTACTATTTCAGAAAAAGACTTACAAAGTTGTTCGAGAAAAGTAAAGATAAATGTTGTGTAAATTGTTGTTGTGTAATTGAGTAATTGAATTACAAAAGAGCCAGGAAAAGCATGTTAATTTCCAATAAGAGAGCAACGGGTATCGATGTGCAGGCTCTTACAAACTGATAAAGATCCAGCCGTCTAAAAGTATTATATTTCTAGAAAAATTGAAGATAGATATCGTATGAATCGTAGGAGATGTCGATGGGACTTGAAAGTTATGTACTTTTTGATTAAAAAACTCACAAAGTTGTTCAATTCAACATTGAAAAGATAGGAAGAATAGACTTTTAGAGCACCAATGACGACACACCGACCAGTTGGTTTGGATTTGTTACTGCGCATCTTTTCGTGGCCACTACCCTGTATTCTAGGTATATTGCTATTTACCTATTGGATTTGTTTTTCAAATGTGAGAATATTGATACTGATGGGCACGCATCATAAAAAATATTGAAACCCTTCCTTATAGAAATAGACACGGCCAGACATATGTGTAATCCACTTGTCAGCTGATTGATTATGATTAATTCTATAGTCTGATTGATCCTATCCTCGTATATATCCTATCTAAGTAGTAGATATATATAGTGATGAAAAGGGGAGAGGATTCTTCACAACTTTGACTGGATTTGAAATTTTTCATATTGGGCATTTCCCCAGGAAAAATGATTTAACAATAATCATGCATAATCTTAATTGTCCAATATTTCATCCATATTAGCCCAGTCAATGAAGACAAATAGTAAACTGGTTCTACGCAACTGAGCAAGGGAAAGTTGAATTTTCGCAGGGTGATATTATATAGACATAGTATTATATTTTTGCATATACATAGTTCCGTGAAACTCTCGCAATGACGTGAAATGTCTCTTGACTCCAAATCAATATATGGAACCGAATTTGATCCCATCGTTCCAACGATGGATGGATATACATTTGTCCTGATGTCCTGATGTTTTTCTTGATGTCCTGTTACATTTCATCTTATATCATCTATATTGATTAGGAAACTATTCCTCCTACACGAATTATAAGTCTGAAAATGATGACGTTTTAACGGTTATAACTCCACTGCCATTATAAAATATAACGTGAACCACACTATAGCCAGGGCCGAGTAGACATCAGTATTGGATCATCCAGGAATGAACCAAGTTCATTTGAGCTTGTTTCCTTCCATCGAGAAGTCAGAAAAGAAACCCTCAAATCCAGCACAGCCATCACCCAAGCTGAACCTGTGTATCGAGTTAAGACTTTCAAGTTCAGTCGTATGTAGTTCAATATTTAGTGAGATATGGCAGCTTTAGTCGTGGGTAACCGACCTTTAGAGGGTTATTCTATGTTATATTATTTTTCTGAATAACCTTAAATCGCTTACATACCGTACTAATAACATGCAATGCAAATGAAGATAGATTGTTGCATCATTGAGGTGACTAAGGTTGAACTGCAACAAACTATTAGGTAGTAGTCACCTACCTCTAAAGCTGCCATATCTCACTAAATATTTGTTCAATCTTGATAAATAAGGTGTCAAACGAATTGTAATCAAATTTAAGGGAAAAATATGTTCTTGTAACTCTTTTGTAAAATCAACGGTTTTTTGGATATTCTAGAAAGACAATTTTAAACTGCCGCCATTTTGTATTATGAATTTGAAAAATTTTCATTATTTTTTTTATAGCTCTGTATTGTTGACATGAATGATTTTGTGAAGTTTCATTTCCATATGTTCAGCCATTGTTGAGAAAAAATATAGTAAGTGAAAAAAATGGCGGCTTTGTGAGTAACTATAAGGACTTTCGGACTGTTTAAAAATGTGTTATACGGCTATGTTTCGTACCCAGGAACAGTCCCTTGAACAGTGGCGTTTGAAGAATAAATTTTTGGGGGGGGGCCAAGGTTGATGTGAGGTTGAGTGATTTCAAATAAACACAGTCACATCTGTAAACACTTATCCGTTCTAAAAGAAGAAGAAATATCTTTGTCTGCCGCTGCGATGCATTCGCATATGATTCATAAAAAAATCAGATTACTGTACCGTACTTATTTTTCTTTATATTCATCATTTCGGAGGCCCGGACCCCTTGGGCACCCCCTTATATACGCCCCGGCCCTAGAATATTTGTAGGGAGTTTGGAAACACCATTTTGCCACATTAGATCATTCTGATCTTTTAGTTCATTAGGATCATCATGCGCGCCTCTCCACTAAGTGCATCTAACGGGTGATTCTCACATGATCTAATGAAATCATTATCATGGTGCGAAATATCAATGTGATGACAATGGAGCTGTGATGGAGGTGATGATGATTGGAGCTAAAGCTTACTTGTTTTTCAAAATACAAGGAGCATTGTTATCAGGTGTACTTGCAAATCTTCATGAGCGCTCTACCTAGTCTCAAAATTGTAGTCACAAAATTAAACCCAGAGGAATTATACATTTAAATGGTAATAATCAAAAGATAATGATCAAAAACTAAAATTCATCAAAATTGACTTTTTTTCTTAAAATTCTACTCATTTTTGAAATTTGTAACTCAGTACTCATTGAAGATAAAAAGTTCCGAATGATCTGATTTTATTAGGATTCATGAAAATAAAAAAAGGCAAAATCAAATTTTTCTGTCCGATTACATTATTTGGGGAAAATAAATGAATGAAAACTTGAAAATGAACCGAGAATACGAGGTTCTTGGGCCACCTGTATCTAGCACAAGAAAATTATTTAGCATGAAAATTTTGTTCTGGACTTCTCTTATGATTCCAAACAATATACTGTATTGAAAAAAAAAACATAATATAAAATGCAAGCACACCCTCTTCTTCATCTCTATATCGACTAGACTATAGTAACTGGAGTTTTTTCGAACACCACTTGGAAAGTGGGGTGTCGGAGTCGATCGGATCCTCTTCCTGGATCCGCACTTGGATGTCACTTGTTTGTTTTTATTTTCTATCGCCTTACAAAAAAAAGTGATTCAAGTTATCCCAGAATGTTTATCATGATGTAAAGATCAATTAATTGACCGAGCGAAGTGAGGACTAAGATTCAAGTCGACGGGTTGGCATTTCTCTTATAATGTTTAAATGGGAGTAAAATTGGTATTGATACGGTATTTAATTGGGTTGAATATAATGGAATATTTTCATCAGATCCAATTTTCTTTTCTGTAATCTGTCCATGCCTCACTGTAGCCAAACTAGTTATATTTTTGTTCTTTAGGCTACAGATTGCTTTTGGCAAAAATAAAATTCATTGGAAAGGAGTCACAGAATTTATTTCAAACTTGAAACTCCCGCCAATAAAATTGGATTGACAACCTTTGAAATGCTGAAGATCCTAATGGAAAAAATTAAAGAATTAAATCACCTCTGAAAATTTATAAAAAATTATATTGATAAACTCATCAACAGCAGCTCTTTGACATCCCTTGTTATAATATTATTCTCAATGATATAAATTGAACGTTTTTAATATTTTACCCCCAGAAACCTTATCGTGTATCGACAGAAAGGTCGACTATCGTCATTACAAGACAGTCGACCTTTTAGCATGACGATGGCATTGGTTTTGGTGCGTGAATGAGAGAACAAGTAGTGAACGTGAATTTGGCAATGGTAGGCTAGAATTTGGTGCTTCAAATAGAAATGTCAGGAGACGACAAATGGGGTAAGTTAACAAAAATATTTTTAATCGACATTGTCATATTAGTAAATTGTCAAATTATATCGTTTCTTTTATTTCCAGATGCTGATTTTCAGCAGAGCACGCTGTCAATGGGACTCGTGTCTCAGCAATGGGAAGGAGAAGATGAGGACGACATAAAAGTGAGTAGCAATATGTTATCAATTTTTTAAAGACATGTGCATAATTCTAAATAATCAATTTTCCTGTTTACCAATATCTCTGGTTAAACATCATATTGTCTACTATGTTAACCCTATTGTCCTTATTGTTGAGAATTCCAACCCTACTATAAAACGTGCTTCAGGGAACTAACCTTAGCCTACATTTTTTGTATTAACCATATCAAATTTATAAATGATTAAAATTGCTCAATCCTCAATGTATAATTTTATCCTGATCCTCCATCTGTTATGAATTAGACATTCGAAATAAAACTATTTTATTCTAAGTTGAAACTTATTTTAAGCATATTGTAAGTCTTTGGTAAAGCTGCTTGCGTCAAATTTTGTCGATTCATTCTGTTCTAAAAAAATTCTTTCCTGTGGTTCGAAACCCACCTTAAGCTTTAACTCATCTCTCATCATCATCATCAGTTTCATTACTTACTTGTAAGCCTGCAGCTCATCATCCTGTATGCTCAATCATCATCATAGAAATCTGCATAGATAATTTGATGAAATACGGTAGCCTACCATTAAAAACATTTGAACAAAGCTTTTTTTATGTGAAGGTAAGCTCTTGAAAAAATTATGAAATCCAATTTCTTTCCATCATAGATAGTTTTATCTGCTATAGCCTACTGTAGTCTATTGTTTATTGCTATATGTATTGTTAATACCATACTGTAATAATGCATACAGAAATAGCAATATTTTTGTAAAATAGTAATGAAAATTAACACAAGAAAGTTTCTATGTGGTACCATAACCATTTTTTTTATTTCTATTCTCTTGTGAAACACGATAATTTGAACTGTAGGCTACCTCTATCTTACGCGAGTACTAAGTTAATCAATGGGTTGAGCAATTATTAAAGTGAGAAAAAATACTTGATAACATCCTACCTTAGGATAATGGAAAAATTTACTTTATTGAGATTCAATTTAACTTTCTATCTGTTACTAAATCTAATGATAGGAGTAATAAATATATTTTTAGTGTATTGTTGCTGTTTTTACCATCAATCAATTTAATTGCTACTTTATGCTACTTTTGATTTTTATCTTCAGGATTGCTGGGATGATCCTGAGGAGGAAGAAAATGAAGCAAAAGAAGCTGAAGCCGCCGCGCTTAAGGCTAAACTTGAAAAGGAACAAAAAGATAAAAAGGTAAGTTGTAAACTAAAATTCAAGCCTTTAGTAAAATTCATGTTATAAAGTCAGTACCTACTTGTTTATGTACACCTACCTATATGTTTTCTTTCTTTGACATTGAACAGAGCAGATGGCGCTATCAATTTCTTGTTGCGCAATGTCACCAAATTGATTCTAGACCAGATATTAATATAATTAATTTCAATTATCATAGGAGGCGGGGTACTGTGTAGTCTAATATGTACTGATTCTAACGTGAATCTTAATATTTTTCTGGTTCATCCATTACCTACAGTTGTGGAATCGATGGCGTCAGAGAATTCAATTTCAAATACACATAATAACAACAATTATTCAGATGGCAGATAAAAACGTGACCGCTTAAAAAAATCAAATCATCACATTTATCAAAATCAATTCACATTTATTATTGACTTATCACAAAGCAGGTTCTTGAAGGCGTCATTACACCAAAAATTCAATTTAGATCTCTTAAATACCTCTTTAGTACTCTGTACAATTCTATCAGCACTTTCTATAGGGCTTGAAGTTCGATAAAAATGCATCGGTTCCGTTTATATAAAAAATCAAAACTATCTTTTTGAAAGTGGAAAAAAATTAAAATTCTACCCGAAGTTTTAATTAGCACATCAATGTTTCATTAGTCATGTCTTTGCTTTCCGCCATTATCAATTTGAATCTTGAAAATATCGAAACCCTATATTTGCTGTGTTTACAATCTAAGCTACCACTTGTGTATTTGAACCATTTATTAATTTAGAACAGCATCTCACATCGTCAACAAACAAGATTCGACTTTCAGATAATCCTACATGTTTGAAAGGCTTTTAAAACTAACGTTCAAAGGTTTTATTTGCTCAGTAGTTTCTATAAGTTTAAACTGAGGCTAGCTTAGTTTAGACTGCTGTAATGTTGAGTTCACATTTATGGCAAATCTGTTTCAGAGGAAAAATCAAAATACAAGCCAAGGATTACTGACAATTGATCGTATATAAAACAATAGGCCCACTTGTTTTGAAATTGCTATAGGCTATTGATGAACAATGGGATGTCATAGAGTGATGTTTATAAATTTAGTTCATGGTCATTGGTAAATTTTCATTTATCTATCAAATAATATCCATGTCATTCTCATCACTTGAAAGCTAACGAATCAACTTATTATTTACAAAATAGAATAATTCAGTGTAGGCCTACTTGAATCTAGAAATAAAAAATCTGCAAACATCAAACTAGCGATATAATAAAAATTGACAATTATTGAAATCCACATTTTTTTATAAGAAAAAGAGGGGGGAGCGATTACGGTCTCGCTGAGGTTTTTAAATCTTTGTTTGTAAAGTGATTTGGTCTTGTCTATTTCATATTGCCCAATAATGTGTGTTTTTCTTGCAAAACAAGTAGGCTATACAGGCCTATTTTTCACTTGTTTTCATATTATTTATTGATAATAATATGAACAATGACTTTCAACTTATAATTAAGACTACTATAGCCCTAGTAATGATTTTTACTAATTATAATTAGAAATAATAAATTTAATAATTCAGAATCCCATAAGCTATGCAATGTCATCAAATATTATTTTATCAACTCGTAGGCCTTATCAACTTGCCACAGTCAACTAATTATACAGTTTTTCAACTTCTTTATTTTTTTCTGAGGGAGATGCCAACATGAGATTCAGTCTTGTGCGTTTATAATTATATCGATTATTGATGATTAATGAAGAGAGGACCTACAACTTTAGGTGGGTTCCGAACTACTCAAAAGCTATTTTCAAACTCATAAGTCATATTTGGAGAAGTTGGCTCTTAGTCACCCCAACGGGAGTAGCAGGCGCTGGGATCTTAGCTTATAAGCGCAACCTCTAAGACAATTTGCTTGCTAATCGTTTAAATTAGTTGGTTTATTTTAATTAATTGAAAAAAATATTTTTTCAATCGAGGCACTCAAGTGCACTTATCATGATTTCCCTGATGGCAGGATTTCAAAGAACTACTTATTACTGTTACTATGATAGACGCTGGGCTGACAACGATAGGCCTCCCTATAAGGCCCTGTACACATGACGACGTTAAATGCCTTGGTTAACGCTCGGTTGTCAAAAGCGTGTTTGACACATACATAGAAACAATGCGATCGTACACATGCAAACGCGCCTTTTGAATCAACGTCGGCAAAACGCGGCGCTTGTAGTTTCCACATCAAGCGCCGCGTTTGCAGCGCGCTTCGAGTTACTATTCTGGGCATTGGAACGTACACATGCACTCAGTCGAACGCGCGCTTTTGTACTGAGCCCTGATAAGTGATCTTGTGTTTTGTTTGATCTTGTTTTGTGTTTGCAACGGTCAACGCGCGGTTAAAGCCCTCATCTGTACGGTATCACAATTTGCCAACGCGGCATTATCATGTGTACAGGCCCTAAGGCGCAGTCAACGTCGAACTGTGCAGACGATGACTCGATGTTTTTGCGGTGTCGCCGGATCCCCATTTTAATCAATCAACTTTATTCAGCAATTTCAATTGATCACCTTATCAAACCACCCATGCACTTTTCATCACTCACGAACTAGCTAAAAGCCAATGTGAGCATCATCCGCATAAAAATATAAAAAGATTGAATAGTGTTACTTTTAGTCCCTTGTATTAGGAAGCCTAATTTAAATTATTTCAACACGTTTTTATTTAAAGCGTTAGCCTAGCTATTTTACATTGATATTCATTCAAAATCATTGACCATAGAGAAAACATTGTATATAAAGGGTGTACATGAAGTTGGTATGATACAGATTCCAGCAAGATGAATGAACTATTAATTGTGATGAAAGTATGTTGATTAGACAATCAAGAGCTACATAAAGCTGGGTTCTCTCTTATCAGTATCAGTAGCGTGTCACGTTCAGTGAAAACATTATTCTTATGAGTTGTAATGGGACTATTCATGTCCAAGTGTAAATAGCTCGGTCTCTTAACATTTAGCCTATTCCACATTATGACTGATCTATTTCCAATTCACAGAAAAAATTACAGGAAGCAAAGTCATTAAAAGAAGAAAAGAGACTTGAAGATATGACACCAGAGGAGAGATTCGCCGAAAAGCTCAAGAGACAGAAATTGCAAGAGGAATCAGACCTTCAGTTGGCTAAAGAGATGATTGGTAAGTTCCAACTATTCAAATTAACGCACTCTCAGTCAGTTTCCATGATAATGTGAAGAGGTAATTAAGTAATACACATGCGCTCTGTTTCTCTTGTAATTTGTTTTCTACTAAAATACCAACATGGCAGCCCATTACTCGTCTTATTCAATTGCCAAGCCTATTCGCGTGACAGAACTATTTATGACTCCCAGTTATATTATTATTAATTGTATTAATTCTCAAAGCAAACTTAAGAATAGATTCAACTAAAAATTACACTAATTCAACCGAACTAAATAAACTTATACATCTTTTGGTATACCCGTCATTGTATGAACTGACAACAAAATATTAACAGTATGCTGCTACAACTTTCGTTTTTATTTTGACAGCATCACCACATTTGTCGTCGAGAACATCAAAACATATGACGCCGTAGCCGTGGCAGCTTGATCGCAACTTCCAGTACTGGCTCACTACAAATACTGAGTGGCCCAAAATTGAGCGGTCAACTGCCTTACCTCAATCTTTTTCCACTCACTCTCTCAGACTCTCCAATCTCTCACTTTCTCACTCCATATTCTGCATATACTTATATCACATATACTTGTGGGGATATCTTTGAGGCAATGTGCACCGTTATAAGTCCTACATCAATACTTGAAAAACTAAATCTGTGCCATTTCCCACGATTTGTTGGTTGCTAATCTCATTCCAGGGTTTCCACATCAGGCGCTATATGAAAGCCCATCTCTCCGATGTCGATGTCATCTTGAAAAATGAAGTGGCACTTCTGGACATTTTCATTATGAGATCATAAATGGCATGATGAATACATGTCATTTTATTAGTACGATAATCTACCAGTTTTATGAATTTATCCATAAAAATGACATCATTTCAAAATCTCTTGTTCCCCTCTGGCAGTGTATATTCTATCTCAATATCATGAAACATGGAGTTTATTCACAAGTTCTAGTTTTTATCATTTTACTACCAAATAAATAATTAGTTGATGATTCATATTGTTTTGTACTAAAAATAAGAATTACATATCCATGAATATATCTCAAAAATTGTAAGGTAAAACTTGATACGGTTCTGTGGTATTTTACAGGTGATCTAGGATTTGGAGATGACACAAGAAAAGAAGACTCAGATAAAAGTGACGACGAAGATACAACTAGGAGTGAGAGCAGGAAAGCAGTTAATAGCAGTCAATCGACGAAAAATAGTGTTGCTCGAGTAAAAGACGACTCCGATCCGTTCGTATTGAGAATTTCCGACACATCAGTTACTAAATCATTAAAAACTAAAAAGGATTTCGAAAATTACAAGGATGAAATAGTGAGCCATTTGAGTGGTGCATCCCGAAATGAACATTTCACTGAATTTGTAAATAAGATGGTACACACGTTTTGTGGTTATTGTAAGTATTTTATCCATGTTCCATTTTTATTCTCTTCATAGCATTTATCAACAATTTTTTTCAAAAGTGATGTTTTCAAGTTTTATTTATGATCTTGACACTTTAACTTACTCATACTGATTAAACTTTACAAATATGGAGAAGATGAAACCGGTTTCAGTTTTAAGGAACACTTAATTGACGGAATTTGGTCGAACTAAAATTGAATTTTTAATTTTGTTTTTTAAAAGCTTAGAGTAAAATAGGTTAGGCTATACAAAGAACAGTAACTACTTGCAAATTATTTTAGTGATTGAATAAATCTTGGGAAAAATTCAAACCTAAAAATTTGAAATTCTCATGAGTCACATCGACCATAGGTTGAGTTCATTTTGAAACCAAACTCTTTTGCTATATCTGGTGTTTCTTTATCACTTCATCTCATTCTTATATTTATTACTCATCTTATGCCCGGTTTCTCAGTCGTTCCATAAACTGTTTATCCATTCAATAACTTTATTGAATCGAAAAACATGAGAAATGCTTTCTCATGCGTTCATAGAACGCTCCATAAACTTATTGAATCCATAAATCTCTTGATAAATTATAGTGCCAAAATCCAGCCTATAAATATTATTCTATTGATTGGATAGGCTAAATGTGTCAAATTTTCGGAATGGAACTGAATGAATAAAATTTTCGGTTGTAATCGAAAATTAAGTTACAAAAATTAAATTAAAATTAGTGTAGGTCACTAGTATTTTAAAAATAAATTTAGCATTGCTAGGCCTTATCTGTAGTCAGCCATCTTGTTTTGTGTTTTGGAGACATCAGCCAAATGATGTCAGTACCGTAGGAAATACAACTTAACCTCACAACAAGCAGCATGGAATAAAAAACCAAGATTTGGTTGGTTACCATAACATCAAGGCCCGGTTGCACAAAAGCGGGTCAATTCTTAACCGTAATTAATTCCATGAGAACCAATTAGAGAAGGCCTTTTTGATAAGACCTTTTTGGTTCTCGTGGGATTAATCACAATTAATATTTAACCGGCTTTTGTGCAACCGGCATCAAGTTAGTTTACGAAAGTGGTCGGTTTGGGTTCATGCCATGTTGCCAGATTCATTGAACAGATAAATCGTTCCATATCTATTTATTCTATAAATATGTTTAAGAAACCAATAAAAATGTATTGAATACATTAAGTTATTGAATCAATAGGTATAGTGTTGTTTATTGAACGACTGAGAAACCGGGCATTAGTAACTTTTCCAATATTTTCACCAAATAATTATTTCCTTAGAACTGTATTCAATTCCAAAGATTTTCAAGCACGAGCATTAGCTCAAAAACTCCGATACGGTATTTTGTTTTATATACTTTTTCTAAATTACAAACTTATTTAAATAGAGAATAAGTTATGTGAGATGGGTGAATATGTCGCGCTCTTTTCAGATGTAGCCTAATTTCTAGTTTTCTCGCCTTGTGGATGGAATTAAAGAGAGTTCACCTATTTTATGCTTTATATTTTCAGTAACGACAGCTGATGTGAAAAATCTCCACACATCGATAGGCAGCTTACATGCTGAAAAATTAAAAGCTGATCAAGGCAAAAGTAAGAAAAAAGTGAAGCCTACTATCAAGAAAGCTCATGATGCTGTAAGTATTCGCACTTGTTGCTACCAATCTTATGCCAGCGCCACTCTCGCCACATCGCTGTATATATCAATACGGTCGGAGTGAAGTGAGCGGTGGCATAGTAGCCATCCACACGCTTGCGCACGTACGCACTTGGCAAGAGTGTAGAAGCGGCATTAGTCCAGTCGAATGGTCATTTTTTTAGGAAACAGTTCCGAAATAAATTTTCTTGATAGTTCTATAGGTATTTTGAGGCGTTGAATTCGAATCTGGTGACACGTTAGAGAGCGGCTTCGTCCCTAAAACTCACATAATCCCCGAATTTTGGGACTAAATTTTTTACACGTATTTTGAGACGCTGAATTCGAATCTGATGACACGTCAAAGAGCGGCTTCACTTCTAAAAACCCCCAAATTTTGGGACTTTTTAAAAAATTTCTATTACATCTAGGAAACCCAACTTTTTTAGAAAAAAACATTCCTTACAAAATTGAAGACAATAAACTGAGAGGTCGCGCAGGATTCTACGATTTCTGGTTTTGGAGCTACAACCTACAACTATTCAAAAACGAGGAATTTTTCAAGATTTAAAAATAACTCTGTTAAACTACTAGGTACTTCTACTTTGCACAACTTGGAGTATTGATGTTGGAGTTATGTAATAGAGTGTTATATTGAGAAATCGCATATGTGGGAGTACAATTTTTTATTCTGATTAAGTTACACCAGGAAATTTGAAATTTAGTATTGGAGAGAGGGGTAATACTCGTAAAAATAGAAAACTGTCCTACAGCGAAAATACAAATTTTTCATTGTAATGAAAAAAAACTCCCAAATTTTCAAGGCCTTCTTAACCAAACAAATAAATATATGGGATCATATTATTATAAAAGTATTATGTTTTATCACAATCACTCTCTAGATGCACTTAATTTCAGTATTTCCTAGTTGAGTCTCTCAGAAGAATGAGCTGTACAGGTGATCCGATCATTTTGTAAAAAGTTATGAGTATTGTAATTTTGATTCTAGATGTGTCCTTATGCACGCCTCTCCACTAGGAAACAGTAGGATTTCTTTTAAATCTTGAAAAATACACCATTTTATGAAAGCTCTAACTCCAAAACAAAAATAAAATCGTAGAACCCTGCGCAACCTCTCAGTTCATTGGAAATTTTATTGCCTTCAAATTGGAAGGAATGCTTTTTCTGAAAACGCGAGGTTTTCTAGATAGAATCGAAAAATAAAAAAAAAAAACTTCCAAAATTTGGGGGTGAAGCTGCCTTTTTGTCTGGACTGGGGGTGAAGTTTGTCTGGACTATCTCTAGAACAGATGTCAGTTTTCTATTACTAAATATTCTAGATAGTTCGATTGAATATCATTGAGGAAATTGTCAGTGGTTATTGCTTTGTTAAATCTTCAAATAACGTTGTGTTAACATGAACTGATTCTGTATTTTTTTGTAATCAAGAGATAGTTTATACGGCAACGAGTCGTTATTTATCCAACTTATGTAATTACTGGTTTTACACTCATTTTTAAGAAACAAGAAGTGATAAAAATTTATATTTTTGGGCTGGCAAACAATATCGTAAAGATTGATTGATTTATAGGAGTAGGCTAAGGCAGATTTTCATTTATGAAATTTATTTTCAATGTATTGAAAATAATTTATTAATGAGATACAAAATTAATTTATTCATTGAGATAAAAAATATTTATAGAACAGAACTTTCAGATTTTGATCTAAAACTTTTTCCTGAAGTGTAAGGTGACGCTTCAGTCGATGGTGTATAATAAACGAAATGGACATCTTATTACTCATTTATTATCTACCTGCTACTATAGAATAACTGCTCTAGCCACATTAATTCAGAAAATTGGGAGATTTGGAACCAGTATACAATATTGTCAGTCAATATTATATTTTGTCTTAATTGTGTCATTGTATGTGTTCAACATTTTTATCTTTTTTTATAATATGTATGAAATATATCCTGTTTAGATTATATGCATCTGATGTGTTTTCGTCTCTTTTCATGCAGGACGTTTATGACAATTACTATGAAGAAGAGGATATCTATAATGACTTTATGTAGTGAAAGTGGATGTGCTTCGAGGTGGAAGAACAGAATTACTTGATAGACTTGAATTGGCTTGGCGTGTTCGGTTACCAGTGAGGGTCGAACTGCGCATGTGTGTAGTTTGAGACTAAACAACGGACATCACTGTAAAAACTTATTCAACTATAATTCAGCTAAGCATTTCCAACGGTGAAGTGATAACTGTCGTTTCATTAAAGTGCGAAACTGAAATATGCATTAGGAATGTTCTTTCAAAGGGCTACTGTATATTTATTTCAGAAAAGGGTTCATTTTTGTTCAATGTGTTCTTGATATTTTTATTATTTCAAGAATAAATATTATTGAAAGACTCGGATTTACTTTTGATATTTTTTAACTTTATGTTCAACTCCTATCCTGACAACTTGTACCACAATCCTAAAATGCATTTTTCTTCCGATGTCAAGTGTTTTGCTCCAGTTTTAGTAGAACATGATTATTTAATTAATTCTCAAATTAAATCAAGGTGAAAAACTTCAATGTGCAACTGAACGTTGCACATTGATTGAACAGTCAAGACAGAAAAGCATAAGAATAAAATTGAGCACGTTAGATATACTTATAATTATTATATCTATTTCACATAATACAGAATTTATAATACACTTGAAGACTTAATTCTAAAAATTGAAAGTATTGAGTATGAAAAATCTGTCCTCTTCCTTTTTCATCCAGTTGAGCAATTTGTTGATAGCATTGATTGCACTTTTCTTTGTCACTAATGGATCAAACGTCACATACAGTTCAAACCCAGACGTTACCTGTGAAATAGATCAAAAACTTGAATTAAGTTGAGTCAAGTCTCAAATACTTTCCATAGTTCTACAATAGTAATTAATTTATCATGACATCTATCAATCTTGATTATACAAAATAAATAGAAAAGACAATGAATAGAAAAAACAATTCATTTAGTGATATTTTCATCAGAATTTAATTGATAATGCACTATTTTGAATAGAGAATTGAACCTTTCTCTATTTAGATAGAAAGTTTTTCTATTTAGATGCTATCAAGTTACCAAGATTGAATGAATTTCTTTCGTGAAGTCCACGTTTTAATGGCAGTTTTTTATTAACATTGGTGTTACTACCCTTGTCTATCATTCGTCAAAGCAGATAGCGCTATCATTTTCTATAGTGAGGTCCACATTATAATGACAGTGGAGAAAGATTAAGCAAAAAATTATATTTTGCAATAATTTCATAATGATTTTTCATAATTAAGATGAAATATTTTGTGAATCAAAATTAGTATTTATACATTCTTAAAAGCCGATCTGAGCAAAGCGAGAGAGATAGCGTTATCCGCTTTGTTGAATGAAAGATAAGGATAGCAATACCATTGCTAATCGAACACTGCCTTTATAACGTGGACCTCACTATAGCTCATCAACGTTGCCAGATCGTTTTCAAACAATGTAGAAATAAATTCAATAAACACAATATTTAATCTCAATACTATGCAAATTCAAAAAAATATTTTCTTGAATAAATATTATTTATTATTTTAAACAAGAATGGACGGTTTATAATACAAATAATGTTGCATCTAATTGAGATTATTACAGCACAACTATTAAAGACTACAGGCATTAAGCCCAAAACAGTCTTCACTACCATTTACAATCGAATAAAGTAAGTTACTAAAATAAATAAAAATGAGAGATACAGTACATGCAATTCACAAATACATAAGAAAGTTGATAAGTATGAGGAAAGCATAAGTAATTGTAAGTAATCTAAGCATAAATAATGAATACAGAATAAAAACTAATGTAACTTATCCAATAAGTTATAAAAAGAATAGGCCTACAATTGAGCATAGAAACAGGTTAAGGGAAAACATGTGCCACTGGGGGGAAGAAAATTGATGAAAGCAGAGAAGAAAAAGAAAAAGTTTTAACAACAACAAATATTCAAGTATAAAAGTTAAGGGATTTAAACTGTAGGTTTGATCAACTCTATAAAATTAATAAGAATCACAGACATCATATTAATTGAATCAATTCAGAAACTGAATTCAAATTCAATTATGAATAGCCTCAATAATGCGCCTTCTAACCTCACTAACAGGGCCATGCACATCAACACCTTCGCAAACGCTATTGAATAGCCTCAGAACTCTATTAAGTGGAGAGCAGAAGTTATGAAGGGTCCTTGATCTTGGTACATGAAAGGTCCTAACTCTTCTGACATTGAACGTGGGTACCTGGAAACCAATCCTAGAGAGGAGAGCGGGTGAATTAATGTAATTTTTCAAAAGTGACACCACAAACATCAATGAAAACCTGTCACGTCTAGCCCTCAAAGAGTCCATATTGAAAAGGGATCTCAAACGTCCAGAAGGAAAACCCAAGGGACAGGCTCTTCTAAATTGCATATAAAATAGGAAGCGAAGAAGCTTATTCTGTACTTGTTCGACTCTTAATGTATCCTGATGAGTAGAGGGACTCCAGACAATAGATCCGTACTCTAGGACACTTCTGACTAGCGACTGATACAGAGTTACAACAGTCTCAACATTATTGAAGCCGGTAGAGTTTCTCAGAACAAAGCCCAATAGCTTGTTCGCTCTGCCAATGATGTGATCAACATGTGCTGAAAAGGACAATGTACAACTGAATACAATACCAAGATCCTTACACATTGTTACCCTCTCCAAGCACACACCATTGATTGAGTAGGGATAACGAGATGGATTAACCTTTCTGGAGAAAGTCATACATTTACAATTTTTTACATTCATATCAAGCTTATTCACATGGCACCACAATGCAACTCTATCAACATCAGCCTGCAAGGAATAGCAATCATCCAATCCTCTCACCTCTTTGTAGATCTTCATATCGTCAGCGAATATCAAGCACTTGGAGTTGGGTATCTGAAGTGGTAACTCATTTATTAATAGCAAGAACAAAAGGGGCCCCAGATTGCTACCCTGGGGGACACCAGACGTACTGAAATAAGCATGAGAGACCCTTCCTTGAACAGTTACAAAATTTTTTCTTTGAAACAGGTAACTTCTGAATAAATCAACCAAAGCACTACTAAAGCCCAGCTGTGACAGCCTCTTCAACAATATACAATGATTAACACGGTCGAAGGCTTTACTAAAATCAGTATAGATCACATCCATTTCTCCACCGGCATCAAGTACATTGGAGGCAGACACTGTAAACTCCAATAAATTTGTCACAACAGATCTTTCAGGAAGAAAACCATGCTGATTTTCAGACAGTATTGGTCGTGAATACCATAGAATCTCATCATAAAGAGCCCTCTCATAAACCTTAGCAAAGACAGACAATATACTGATTGGTCTATAGTTCATGATGTCATCTCTCCTGCCAGACTTGAAAATTGGGATTATCTTCGAGACCTTCCATCTACTTGGAAAGACTCCATTTCTCAGTGACAGGTCAAATAAATATTTCAACGGTCTTATTAATAGCTCACCACAACCCTTAACAATGAAGGAAGGAATACAATCAGGCCCAGGAGCTACTCTAGGCTTTAATCTTTTGATTGCAGATTGAATACTTTTCTCCGATAATGATGCAACTTCCAGAGTACTATTGGCTGTATCATGCAAAAACTCAATCCCATCACCCTCCTCAAAGCAAGCGGTGACTGGTGAGAAAACAGATCCGAAATAATTGGCAAACCCTGAAGGAATTTCATCTCCAACAAAATTTTTGTCATGCAGAGTCATTTTCTCACAAAATCCATCGGACTTGCGCTTCTCATTAACAAACTTCCATAAATTCTTGGAATTGGAACCGAGGTCAGACTCAACTTTCAGCAAATAATTCCGATAGGCAACTGCAATCAAAGACTTCAGTTCTCTTCTCAGTCTCACAAATTCATCTTTGTAACGAACTGAAGATCGCTGTTTACGTGCACATTTATTCTTCCTCTTAACCAAGTCAATTATTTGGCGAGTGAACCAAGGCGGATACTTAGACCTCTCACTTGAGATGCTTTTAAGGGGATCGTGGCATTAAAACACTCATAAATGACACTGTAGAACCAGTCAACGGCCGCATCAACAACCTCAAATCTGTACAAATCATTCCAGTCATAGTCTCTGAGCAAATTATACAGTGCGAAATAATCTGCTCTATGGAAATCATAGACAGGAGGAGCATTAACGGGCGATCGCCGTTTCACAGAAATTCCAGTTATCAAACTTATATTCAGGGCTGGATGGTGCTCAATATCCTCTGGTACCAGTGCATTAGAGTCATGCTCAACGTTTATAACGGGTAAACCACAAATAACCAAATCTAGAGTGCGTAGGTTAGAGTTTTTTATTCCATTGATTGACTTCAAGTCAAATAAATTTAGAAAATGTCCTAACCTCTTAGCTGCTACCGAACCATTGTGAAGATCATAATTACAATCTGTTACTTGAGGCAAATTAAAGTCACCAGCAATAAGCAGTCGATCTCCAATCAAGTGGACATATCCTTCAATACAGTCAAAGTACTTTCCATAGCTCTCAGAATTGGCAGAGTTGAGGAAGTAAACAACATTAACGTATATAGGACCATCCCTGTCAAATATTTTAATCATCAAGCTCTCAAAACTCCGACAATCGAAAGATGAGTTGATGTAGACACACTCTTCAGGACAGATTTGCTTACGAACCGCTATCAGAACTCCCCCTCCCCGACATGAGTCACTTCCGGGGCGATCCCGGCGATAGACGACATATCTTTCATCAAAGACCTCATTATCAGAAAAACCAGAATTCAGCCATGTTTCAGTCAACAAGATCAAGTCATACTCAGAAGCAAGTAAAGATTGTAATAACACATGAGTTTTGGTCCTTAAACCTCTCACATTCTGATAATAAACGCTCAATTCCCTAGAAGCCATAGCAACTAATAATCAATTACAGCCCACCCCTAAACTCAACAAAAATTCCCAATCAAGCATCATGCAAATGATACACAAATATGTGCAAGTAATATAACCAATTGATTAACGATTAAAAATGTTTAGAATTAGATAAAGAGTTCTGAATGTAAGCAAATGAGGATGAAAAGATGATTTAACAATAGAAAAATAGAAATTTAGAACTAATTAATTAATTAAAGAGCAATCACGAATACTCTCAAGATAAAAATGGAAGAGAATAAGAAGCTGAAAAAAGAAAGGAGCTGATGATATAGAAGAATTAATTAATCCAAAGAGCAATAAGCGAATATATTGATTTGAATAACGATAAAAAATGTTTATAATGAATTGGAGTTGAGCAAATAAGGAAGAGAAGATGATTTTACAAAAGAAACTTATTAATTAATCCAAAGAGCAATAAGTGAATGCTCTCAAGATAAAATAACAGAGAAAAATCTGTATGAGATAGAAGAAAATATCCCACCCGGGACCACCAACAGCCAAAGCCTCCAACCACATAGCCTAACCCAACACAACTAAAACAAAAAAAAAACAATACAAAACAAAAAAAATGTGATTGATTTTCTGAAGGAGCATCAATGTTTAAAATTTTAACATCAAACACCAGTAATTTCTGTTGACAACGAACGGTTGTGATAACAGTCCAGATAATAATCATTATCACTTCCATAGTTTGACAGCCTACTTGGCACTACAAAATGAAGGAATGCTCATAGCACTGTCTCAACACAGCTCTTGATACATTAGCTAGGAAAGAAACGCCTACATTAGGTTTAATTCAACAATGACAATAAAATATAATATTCTACTGGAGCAGTCGATAAAAAAATAATAATGGATGAGAAAAAATATATAGGCCATATGAGTGTGTTCGGTGGAAGCAAACTCTATTTAATCCATATAATACTTCATTGGACTCTTATCAGCCTATCAGCTATGAACTGCAGCCTATCTACTTATCAGCCTACTACCTCCGAAAAAGTATACCATGTTACTAATCTGACATTAATGTTCAATCCCGCTAGATGAAACGAAACAATATCCTACTTCTTAAGTATCTCGATTGATTGAATGAACTTTAAATTACCACTTATAGTAATTAAAAGTATTTATATAAATAGAAAGGTCGTTCGAATAGTCACAGCTCGAACGGAATATTCAATAAGCTGGTGGCTTAAACCATATAGGGAAACGAAATACTATAATAAATTTGATCCACGTAACACTATAACTTTTACAGTATATAAAAAAATGGATAATAAAATTTCCAATACAAATAAGCACTTTGAGATACTATTTAAAAAAAATCATTTCATATGAACGGTATATTATTCATAGATAAAGTAATAACCATAAAGATTTCTGCCTAAACTGTAATGAACCACATTACAATGAGCGAGAATTGATATGGATTGATCCATTTAAAAAAACAATTTAGACAAGGGTGACACTCTTAAATTCCTAAAATATATACATAATTATGATACAATCATGAATAAGTTTAAAAAAATGCATTTCTTTACTTCATTTATAAAAAACCTAAGCACGGAACAAAGTCTTTATCAATGTTATCATTAATATTGTATTCGTTAAGCAAAGAGCAAAATTACTAGCAACAAGTACAAAGAGACAAAAATGTTTTCAAAAATAGTCAAGAAAAGATAAACTAATGAAAGAATTGGAGTTCATAAACGGGAAATTTCTATAACTTAGGAAAATTCAAGTCTTCGGCATTCTTTACAATATTTGGAGCTCTGTTGACATCCTTGCGTATTCGAACTCGCCCCTCTCTGTCAACCCACGCATCTATGATTCGCCCGTTCTTCTTGAGCTGCCGGGCCAAAACCAGTAGTTTCCTCCTTGTAGAAGTTAGACTTCGGTTGATGTAAATCGTACCCTGGCCGACAAGACCGTGTATCTGTTCCCTCTTGATGACCCCAAACTTCCTCCTCTGCTCCATCAATTGGTCGGCGTCGAGACGTCTGACAAATCTGACGATTATAGCCGGTGGCGGTGGAGGTAACAACGTTGTTGCTCCGTGATTTCCAATAGGCCTCCATTTTTTCACTTCCAATCTATGGCAGGCGTCCACCATATCTGGAGTTATGTTGAAACCCAACACCCTTCCCACCTCAGTCACCGTCTGAAGTACATTCTCCTCCGGTTTCGCGGGGATACCTTGAATTTCGAGAGTATTTCTCCTGGAATATTGTTCATGCTCGTCCAAACGCTCCTCAGTGATCAGTAGCTTCTGACGAATCACGTCCAGTTCCTTACTCAGAGTGTTAATAAGGCCTTGCTGATTGTCTATTATTTCATTTTGTTTACTTATAATCATGGTGAGCTCTTCCTGTTTTTCTTGACTGGTGCCGACAATAGTTTTAATTTCCTGAATGCTCCCGGACAATTGCTCTCGAACACTATTTATCAAACTTTCTAAGGACTCAAATGAAGCGGAATTTCCCTCCAGCCGAACCATACTCGAGTCCCCATTACCTTTAACTGGTGTAGAATCAGTTTGTTGAACACTCAACGAACGCTGCTTACATTTGCCACAAGAACTCATCTCGAATGCGTGATTTTGTAATAAGTACAAAAAATAATTTCAAAATGAATAACTCACAGTGAACACTCACAAATAGGCTGGAAAGCTCAAGCCGTCAGTAGTCCATAGGGCGAAACTAAGCGATAATCATTATCGAAGATAAGAGAGCACAAAACAACACTGCCGTCTCGACCAAGCTCTAGCTGCGTACATATTATTACATCACATAGACCTACTGGTATCAGCAAAAATATTGTATACTGGAATAAAACAAAACATTTTATCTCGATCATGCAAATCTAATTATAATTGAAAAATATATTTTCTTGAACAAAATATAATTTAGCATTTTAAACAAGAATAAACTGTTAATATTACATAACATATACCGGTATCAGCTATCCTCTATAGAAGGCAGTAGCAAGGCAGAGAACTGGGAACGCTGTTCTTCAATCTTTCTTCACTGTCATTATAACGTGGTCCTCTCTATAAGGATAAAGTTTATCCTTTTCAATTTTTGCGATATGAGCGGCTACAGTATACAGTTCAGTTACCTTTGGAGAGTCAATAATTTGGTAACCAATAGATTATTCGTGAAATGTTGAGAATAAATATTCTTCAAGGTATTGTTCAAGGATTGACATACTTTATTTATGAGAATATCAATTTTAGAGAAATGTATTTCAGTTTCAAATAACAAAACTCAAATTGGGTTATTTTTCAAAATATAATAATTTCTTTTATTTTGAATATTGTGTAAGTTCAAGTAACTAAATTCGATAAACAATAGATCGGAGAATGTATCCTCAAATTTTCATTAATTTATTAGCTACCAATTCTTAAACGAATCAACACAAAGATTTCAACTTTAGGCGCTCATATCTCAAAACGTAAAAATGATAAAAAGTTCTAGATGCTAGGTACACAGCCTTAGCAAAACTTCTATATCAATGAGCATTATAAAATTTATATAAAGGTTTTATTATTAAAACACTTATTCATTTGTATTATTTTATTAGACATACCGTAGTTATTACATCACAAGTTACAACGAACATGTACATTATTTATTAGCGTTGTTGTCCCGCGCATTCTGCCAATGCCTTATGTATCATGAGCATGACATTCAGATATTACAATTTAGTACTATGCAAAAGTCAGAATACAGTTCGCAAAGTAACTCACCCATCCTAGCATAGTTTCGGTTTGCAACTGCTGAAAAACTAATTTCAACGTTCTGCCAGACTTGTGTACTGTTGAATGCAGCTTCTCATAGAGATGCAAGAGTCTTTCTTGTTCCTCCTTCTTGGCGTAGGGCGCTTCTAGTTTCGGTCCCCAGAACTGGGCGACACTGTTGTACTTGTACAGGAAATGCCATACATTAGCAATGTTCAGATCGGAAGCAGAAATCGACGGTTTATGCAGAGCTTCATTGATAGCTTCTAAACTATTGTTTCTTCGCAGTTTCTGAAACCAATAATTATTCATTTACACATTTCTCTTGAAATTAAAACTTGAAAGATTCATCAGTGTAATAGATAGGGACGACTAATAGTCTAGAATGTTTTACTTGTCCAATGTCCAGCTTAATTGCGTCAAGTACTGTTTCAAGCGTACTACCACAGATGTAAACACTTCCACAGATCTGTTTACTCAGTCTATGGTACTACTAAGGTCCATATCCTTGAAAACAGATTAACTTGATTAAGAATTAAGTCAATCTATGTTCGACTTTACTGTAATCTGTTAAATTAGGAGTTTGAACAATCCGCTGATTCAATTCCGTTTGAGCTTTTATTCAATAAAAGTGCTTAGTCAGTACTAAAATCGTAAAAGGGAAATCATGAAATATATGTCTCTAAATTATTACAATAAGTGCCGGTTGCAAAAAAGCCGGTTGAATTTTAACCGTGATTAATTTCACGAGAACCAATCAGAGAAGCCTTCTTTTCTAAAAGGCCTTCTCTGATTGGTTCTCGTCAAATTAATCACGGTTAAAATTTAACCGGCTTTTGTGCAACCGGGCCTGAGTTACACATGAGCAGAAAAAATGTATGATTCCTCCAGAATAATGGAAAATGTTTCTTAATTTCATGATCAACTTGCACACTTGCGATTGAAAAGACATTCTAATAAAAAGTTATTTAAAAAATCTCTTAATTTGAAGTTCTCCTCAAAACATCAATAATTTTGAAAAATCAAGTAACTTGAAGTAGTTACTGTACTTATTTAGTATGCATAAAGTATGTAGAATTGTAGGCTTTTAGTCCAGTCAACGAAGGGTTATAAAGGGAAAAGTATGGAAGACAATTTTGACCCCGCAGTTCTGTTTAGGGTAGTAAGGAGGTAACATATCAAAAGTCCCCACCCTTACCCCCTGTGATAAGGGTTTGGGGGTGGTTTTAAAAGGTACTATTTTTTGGATTCTCGCAAATAACTCTTAAGATTGTACATCTTACAGACATGACTATTCTATACAAAATTATTGAATATATAATTTCCTAATATTGAGCCTACACATTTTTCTATATCTCTCTTAATTTTTGAGATATTCACTCTTACAGGTGTAACATTTTCGAAAAAAAACACATTTTCCTTCAATTTTTTGCTCATACTTATTGAATATCTATGGAAAAATCGATGGTGAATCTTTCAATTTTGTAACAATTGATCATAATGATAATGAAATTTGAGGGGAATGTCTGGTACACAATTTTTCATTTTTTAGCTCAATGAAGACGAGTTGGGAGGTAAACATAGCGAAGTTACGCATCTCTAGCCCGTCTCTTAAAGGTCAAGTTGTCACTTGTTGCAGAATTGAAAATTTCACCCCTGACATTGAATCTGCTTTAAAAATGGAAGAAAAACATTAAATTGTAAACTAGTTAATCAAATTAAAGAGAAATCAATGCTGTACAAATCTACGATAAACATTCATTTTCACGATGCATTGTTGGAGAGTTATGAGCCCTGAAAGAGTAAAAAATTGGATGAAAAGCTGTTATTGTAACAGCTGTTATTTTAACAATTTCACACTCTCAAGAGCGAATATCTCGAGAACTGTTGGATGTATCACAAAATTTAACTCAACAAAAACTGTAGAGAATTTATCAAGCTTTATTTTTGAATAGTTAGTCATGTCGGTTAAACGCATTTTTCTCAATATATAATTATAAGCGTGTAAGCAAAAAAATGAAAAATGCAACCTTCAAACCACCCTCATCCCTTTAGCACAAGGGGTAGGGATAAGGAAATTTGATAAGTTCACCCCCTAACTGGTCCCAACAAAGCTGCAAAGTTGAAAATTGTGTTCAAAACATTCCCTCCAAATTTATTTTGTCAATTGGTCTCTTGTTGCAAAACTGAAGATTTCACACTTAGCTTTATTCTTAGCTTTAGTGTTGAAAGCTGCTGCAATGGTCGTGGGGAAATGCGTAAACTTGTGAAATTATACATAAAATTGAAGAAAATTTGATGTTCTATAAGCTCATAATCAGCATGTATTTTTCCCCATATATATTCATGAAGTAGCTCATACGCGCGGGAGAGTTACAAGTTCTGCAGAAGAGACCTTCGGGCCTATGTACTGCAGGGGTGGAAGGAGAAAATAGGAGTCGGCTCCAGTATCCAGGAATTTCGGGCTTCGGGCCCTCATACTACGTTAACGCTAACGCTCTGGCTCGGAAAGCCAGACTGACTCCAGAGTTTAAAGCCAGTTAAAGTCTGGAAGTTAGCTGAATCCCGAGCTCGGAAACCGGCCCATAATGTTGCCATTTTAATAATAAGAGAGGGAAAATCTCAACGTGACTACGTACAAAAATTTTAATTTGTTGAATGGCGCCATTTTTATCCATAAGAAATAGTCAAAAGGTCCGGTGAAAATAGACAGTTGCGGTGACCGAGGAGTCCACATCACAGGAAAGGTCTGCCCTGGAAATTCTATAGCTGCTCTCGATATATGGCTTGTTGGAACCATTATAGTGTTGAGATTGATTAGTCATCTCCTCAATTGATGCAGAAAAAATCATGCAGCATTGTTGGATAAAGATATGAATTGCCAGTGATAGACCTTTTTCTCGAAGTAAGTAAGGGCCAATAATGAAGTGTTGACAGTAGTTAGATATTGCCACTTCTGGGGCAACTCTTCAGCCATGTAAGATGTTCAAGGTCACCAAACCTAACCAAAACAGAACTAACCTGACCTAGCCTAACCTAACTTCATCCTAAATGTCCTTTGACATTTTTCAATATCTATCTTAATTAACGAGATAATTGAGAAAAACTGACTCACATTGTACGAATAAAAAAATTCCCTCTAAATATTTTTTTTTTTTGAAAATATTAAAAAATATATGGATATTATTATGTATCTTGACCGCAGAATAAGAAAAGTCCCTTGATATTCTTTGATAACTCTAATAAGAACGGTGTTAATGGGTAAAATATTTGGAAATTAAAAAAAAATATATTTTTAATTAAAAAAAAAATTTTCTATTGCAATCGATGTATTTTCAATATTTATCTTAATTAATGAGATAATTGAGAAAAACTTACTCACATTGTAAGACTTTGAAAAAATTCCCTCAAAATATTTTTTTTGAAAATATCATATAGGTAAGAAATCACCTTACTATACTTTCAAGGAAGGCTGTTTCAACGACCTCCACTCCACCTTCCATGTCACATAACTAATGGCCACACCCACAAATCTTTATCAGCATTAGGGGTTTCCATGGGGGACCTGTCACTCTAGCTCAAGATGGTCATGCAGGACCTGTCACTCTACACTAAGATTGTCATGGAGACATATCACTGTACATCAAGATGTCCATGGGAGACCTGCCATTCTAGATCAAGATGTCTATGGGGGACCTTTCACTTTAGATCAAAATGACATGCAAGATAGACATTTTCAATGACTCTACCTCCTCCTGTGACGTGACTCATTCAACATAGAAATTTTCAACAACCCCCACTCCTCCTGTCACTAATGACCATGATCATCAGTCTCTCTATCAGTATTCAACATGTCTGTATGGCAAGGTTGGGTCATCCACTCAGCTCCACTCAGTGTACAGTCAGTGGTCAGTCAGTGTTCAGTCACTGTTCAGTCAGTGGCACTCAGCATCCTAATGTACTTATAGCTACTAAGTATAACCACTCAGCTCCACTCAGTGTTCAATCAGTGTTCAGTCAGTGGTCAGTCAGTGGCACTCGGCATCCTAATGTATTTATAGCTACTAAGTATAACCACTCAGCTCCACTCAGTGTTTAGTCAGTGGTCAGTCACTGTTCAGTCAGTTGCACTTGGCATCCTAATGTATTCATAGCTACTAAGTATAACCACTCAGCTCCACTCAGTGTTCAATCAGTGTTCAGTCAGTGGTCAGTCAGTGGCACTTGGCATCCTAATGTATTCATAGCTACTAAGTATAACCACTCAGTGTTTAGTCAGTGGTCAGTCACTGTTCAGTCAGTGGCACTTGGCATCCTAATGTATTCATAGCTACTAAGTATAACCACTCAGCTCCACTCAGTGTTCAATCAGTGTTCAGTCAGTGGTCAGTCAGTGGCACTCAGCATCCTAATGTACTTATAGCTACTAAGTATAACCACTCAGCTCCACTCAGTGTTCAATCAGTGTTCAGTCAGTGGTCAGTCAGTGGCACTCGGCATCCTAATGTACTTATAGCTACTAAGTATAACCACTCAGCTCCACTCAGTGTTCAGTCAGTGGTCAGTCACTGTTCAGTCAGTGGCACTTGGCATCCTAATGTATTCATAGCTACTAAGTATAACCACTCAGCTCCACTCAGTGTTCAGTCAGTGGTCAGTCACTGTTCAGTCAGTGGTCAGTCAGTGGCACTCAGCATCCTAATGTACTTATAGCTACTAAGTATAACCACTCAGCTCCACTCAGTGTTTAGTCAGTGGTCAGTCACTGGTCAGTCACTGTTCAGTCAGTGGTTAGTCAGTGGCACTCGGCATCATAATGTACTTATAGCTACTAAGTATAACCACTCAGCTCCACTCAGTGTTCAGTCAGTGGTCAGTCACTGTTCAGTCAGTGGTCACTCAGTGTTCAGTCACTATTCAGTCAGTGGCACTCAGCATCCTAATGTACTTATAGCTACTAAGTGTAACTTATAGTACTTATAACAACTTGGAATATAGAACAAAGATATATCTGTTTGTAGTAAACTTTTTAATAAAATAGATGATGAATTGATCAATAATGAACCAATTATATTCCAAACTGTATACTTATTACCATCTCCTTAGATATAGTTTAGCTATAATTACATTAGGATGCCGAGTGCCACTGACTGAACACTGACTGACCACTGACTGAACACTGAGTGGAGCTGAGTGGTTATACTTAGTACCTATAAGTACATTAGGATGCCAAGTGCCACTGACTGAACAGTGACTGAACACTGACTGACCACTGACTGACCAGTGACTGACCACTGACTGAACACTGAGTGGAGCTGAGTGGTTATACTTAATAGCTATAAGTACATTAGGATGCTGAGTGCCACTGACTGAATAGTGACTGAACACTGACTGACCACTGACTGAACACTGAGTGGAGCTGAGAGGACGACCCAACCTTGCCATACAGACAGAAATGTTGAATACTGATAGAGAGACTGATGATCATGGTCATCAGTGACAGGAGTGGGAGTCATTGAAAATTTCTATGTTGAATGAGTCATGTCACAGGAGGAGGTAGAGTCATTGAAAATGTCTATCTTGACTAGTGGGTGGGGGAGTTAAGTTAGGTTAGGTTAGGCTAGGTTAGGATAGTTCTGTTTTGGTTAGGTTTGGTAACCTTGAACATCTTACATGGCTGAAGAGTTGTCCCAGAAGTGGCAATATCTAACTACTGTTGAATAATGCCATACCAAACAGTCAATTTTTGCTACAAAAACAGAAAATCCAAATCTTTGTGCAAAAAGTTTTCCTCCATGGCAGATAAGGCAAGGTTATCTGTTGCACGGCATTCTGTCATCAATTTCTCACACAGTCTACAGTTGTGTTAGGAGAAAAATGGACGCCATTCCAATTATGTTATTTTTCGTACATAATCAATGTTGTTGTTTTTTCTTTGATTATTAAAATGTGAACATTGGAGGAACTCACTGATAAAATTGAGCTTCCATTGAGAATTATAAAAATGAGTGTGTAATTGCTATTCTAAATCATCCATGCCTCATCGCCCAATCCTGTTTGAAAAATTGAACAGCAACTTACATCGACAATGGTCTGTTTGGCTTCTGACAGGTTGAAAAACATGTCGCGATCGATGCTTAGAAGTAGTAGGCAGGCCTCACAATCTTCAGAAAGATATGAAACATGCCCATGCATGTAAGCGCTGAAAAATAGAATAACAAACATTGAGTAATTACTAAATTATGTCAAATATGAATTAATTAAAAAAAAAATTGTTAAATTATTGCAGGTCCCATGCTCGGTCAAGACATTTGAACATGGTTAAATCAGGTACGGTTTACAAAGAGTGCACTGTGCACGAGCGAAGACCAGTGAAGGCGAGCTCTGGCAAACCACACATCCACACACTTGTCAACAAGGTGTTCTGTTTCCTGTTTGTTGTCTGCTCTGGTGTTTATTTCTGTGTAATTGAGTTGCTATAGGCCTAGTTGTTATTCCATTACCTACTTTTCTTATTGTTTTTTACAGTTCTTATGTGTTCCTTTTAGTTAATAATTTCAGTTTCTAACATGGATATGTCGCTCGCTACCGCTGGCCTTGATGAGGCACTGGTCACATTGCTGTGTTCAAATGTCTTAACCGAGTTTGGTGAAACCAGGCATTATCCTTTTAAATCATTGTTTCTGACACTGATCAAACAAATATAATGCCCGGTTCCACCAATCTTGGCCAAGACATTTGAATATGGTTGAGACGGGTACGATTTACAAATGTGCACTGCAATTAACGATAGTACACGTGAGAATAGAAATCATATGTTCCAATGCACTCGTGAAGCGAACCTAATTTGACCATGTTCAAATATCTTGATTGAGTTTGGTGGAACCGGGAATCAATCTAAGATCGAATATCAAAGATCAAATACTTTCCTCAATTTTAATAACATTATTTCTCAATTTTAATGGATGAAAAAATCAATGAACTTCATACACTATGTTGTTACTGAGAACGAATCTTTCATAGAATGGATAATCATACTGCCTTTTTATACAGGTTGGAAAAATTATGGAAACAGCTTAATATTTCTTTTACACGGATAACTTGATAGAATGTTTCATTGGGAATCCTTTTATATTAAAAAACTACTTTTAAAGTTTTTCACATTTAGAGATACTAATTAATCATACAAAAATTAAATAAATGAGTACATTGAAAATCTGACAGATCAAACTTTTCTGTTCAAAGTGTTAAATATGTGATTAGATGTTACCATAAGTGTTTACCAATACTTGAAAAAGTTAAATTTAATGGTTGGATGATTTTTTTAGATTTTCTATGTATGTTTTTATTCCAATTTTGTATTATTTATTAGTATCTTCAAATGTGAGAAACTTTAAAACGGGTTGAGATATCGATGTACGGTTCTCGCCATTGAATTTCTCATGAAATTCTGTTTCAAAATTATGTACGGTATCATATGACCACTTTCCCATTTAAAACAATGGAATTGGATTCAAAATGGTTGTTCCAAGGTGGCGGGCCAAAATTTTGAAGCGACAGAATTGAGTGTTTTCTTTTTTTATCGAATAGGTTCTCAAATGAAACCTACTGTCAAATTATCCTTGTAAAATAAATGCCAAGCTGTTTCCATAATTTACACCAACTCTGTATAGTTAAGCAACACGGCAATATTATTTATTATTATAAGTTGATATTGACTCCGTGCATCACGAAGCCCCACTTGATTTATAAAACTATATATAAAACAATAAGTCTGATAAAAAGCCATGTCTAAAACATATAAATAACTTGAATGAAGTTGAATATGATTATCAAAAATTCACATTGACTTGAATTTAACCTCGTTATGACTGATCTACTATCCTTCTTTTCAGATCCCACATTTTCCAGCATACCCAACATTTCAATAACTTAACTAAATAGCCAGCCAATTTAGAGAATTCACTAGTCAAACAAAGCACCAAAGTAAAACTACCAAATTTATAGTTCACTATAAAAACTTGATCATTATCAACAAAAAAGTTCAACATAAATATTGTAGTCGACAACATGGGAAATCTTATTTCGTCTAAATAGTTTGTTAAACTTTCATTGTAGTCAGTTGATTGTTACCTGGCATCAAAAGTTGGTAAGCAAATAGGTGTCCAACTTTCAGCGGGCTTGAAAGATTCTGAGGAGTTGACCATATTGAAAATTATGTGCAGGTCGGCGGGATGCAGATTGTACTTCTTCATTTTCACAACTGTTATCAATTTGTTGTCAGCTATTAATATTGCAAACACTAAATTCTGAAAATCAAAAAAGGACCAATTAGTCTGTATTCATATAAGAATTTCAAAATAAGGTTGTATGATTAAAATGTGCAGTCAGGTTTTTTATGACTAACAAACCAATACCGGTCTTCTAGAACCCCAGTAAATCGAACTAGATATTCCAAGCAAATAACCATAGAGCCGTGAGGTTGACGAAAACATGTATGATATTATAATAATATCAATTTAAATGTCAGTAAAGTAGCGCATTTATTCTTTAAGCATGTATCATTACGTTATTATGATGAAGAGAAACAAATAATGGCAAATAATAATTGACAAATAATTTGTGATATTAAGAATGATTTTCCAAAGCTAGAATAGATCAAATCAAGATAGAAAGGTTTAATTGGTTTCAGATTGTTTGTAGAGGACAACGTTATCACTAGAGGAATATACATTCAACTGGTAATAATAAGAAGATATAGTAAATTGAACACGGAAATTCCTCAAAAGCCAGTACTAATTTGAGATGGATAAGTCGATTTTAAGCTTACTTTTCCAAAATGTTATTATCTTCAATGGAGGTGCGATTAATGTTTTTCTGGCTGTTTAATATCACGGGAATTTCTTGGAAAAAACTAAACAAAGGACCGAACTTACGAGGTTTTGGGGCAACCAGTAGCATATTATCCAGAAGGTCAAATTTCTTAATGAGTTGATTGAAAATTATATGGGATAGTTTCCTGTACTACGACGGAATAATTGTTTACACATAGACCTAAACCTTAATTTCTTGCTTGATTATTATACTTAAAATATTATTATAATATTTTAAAATCTGCTGACTTGATATGATCTATTTCGTATGTATTATTTCGATTCGATTTCCCTACACTTTAGTGAAAAATTCAGTTAGTTGAGCATTCTCCCGCAAAAAGTACCAGACGACTACGTTATGAATTCAATAGCTGATTAACATTGATTTACTATCCTTGTCTGTTATGAGACAAAACAGATCCTTTTCTACCTCCGCATTGTTGCCAAATAATTTGTTGACTATGAAGAAACATAATAAACTGACACAATATTATAGCTCAATTATGAAAATGCATAATTAGATGAAGAGAAAATATATTTTCTTGACAAATGAAATATATTTGAGATAGAGTAGATCATCATTAACAAGAATCAGCATTAATATTACGTCAGATATACCGGAATGACTTGAATCACAACTTATAATATAGAAGAAGAAGGTGGTAACAGAGAATCTGCAATACCGTAGTCGTATCATTTGCACTAACGTGAATTTCACTCTAGAGGACCAGGGCCGGATCTACCTATTTTTCTAGGGGGGAGGGGGCAAGCGTTACTTTTGGCGCCCCCCTCACGATCGACCTTCACCGACCGATTTACAAAAATGCGAGGGATTATTACTATATTAGTCGAATACGAGGTTGGAATAAAACTGAGGTTGAATTAGAAGGCATTTTTAATGATAATATAAATTGTGTCATAGTTCATTTTCATTAGCATACATAATTGAAAACAATGCTATTATTCTTTTTTGATTCATACAATAAGTACATCATCAAAATGATAGGGAGACAAAAAATGTAATCTTTTGCTATTCCTCTCCCAAATCTAGATATGGTCACAGACTAAGTAAAACAAAAGCATTGTGCAGTGAAATTATAAGTTATTTAATAGAGCAGTAAATATTCTAGTTACAAGGAAAAAAATAGATCCACAAGATCATAATTTTATTAAGTTCTTAAATAATTCTAATTTTTCGGACTTTCTTTGCTGTGCCACGCTCATACAGCGGAAGTATACTGCGGCTATAAAAATAATTGTTATTTTGTTCTGATGGTTTTTCAAAAATATATGAGTGAAATAAATTCAAAATGTGCACGGAGACTATAATATATTGAGACTTCAAATTAACAATTACGTCAGATATAAACGCCTAAAGCATTTATTACCTATATAAGAAAATGGCGACTATAATTTGACGCCCCCTTTAACTCGGTGCCCGGGGCAGATGCCTCCGCTGCCCCCCCCCCCTGGATCCGGCCCTGTAGAGGACTATTACCTTAATTTTAGCAGAGGAGTTGACGATGGTGTGACTGATGAAGGACTATTACCTTTATTTTGGCACAAGAGTTGACGATGGTCTGACTGATGAGGTCGCGGGTAGAGCTGGACATAGGAAGGCACTTGACGGCACCAAGGAGGAAGCCGGGTTGGGTCTCTGTGAAGTGGAGCAGGTGGTCGATGAGTCGCTCAGAGCCGGCCAACAGGCGACGCAGGTCGAAATTGCCTCTCTGCTCGAACACGCGCGTCAGCTGCGTCAGTGTCAGCACGCTCACCACCTGGTTGTACACGTATCTGCAATACAGTCAAGTTCAAATAGTTCTTTATTACTCATGAAAAGCAAATCAATATAATTTACAATCTGTCAGTTTAACATAACTCTTACGTAAGAAACATATTTGTTGAGAAAAAACATAAGTATGAAGAACAGCTTGAAATAATATTTATTTCTATTACTATTAATCGATTAATTCTAATTTAATAATTAAAACAAATTTATTCTCTGGGCTTAAACTCGAAGTGACTCCTTAATTACAGGTTTGAGCAATCCACGTCCTAAATTAGGAATATACCTGACTGGTACAGTTATCACATCAAAAACCTGGTTTCAATTAAATTTCGTTGCTACTGTAATTCATTACGAATAATCATTTTTCCTACAGTTACCTTGAAAAGTGGCCATTCCTTCACTCATTACAGAACGCAAAGAATCACTTTTCCACTCTAGTGCGCAAAGTATTACTTTCGTACTCCAGATTTGCAACATGGCAACACAAAATAGTTGGTGGGTTATATGCAGGATTAGTTCACGAAAACAAAAATTAAGTTGGTAACAATGACTGT
The DNA here is from genome assembly GCF_014356525.2 of Nilaparvata lugens. Classification (NCBI taxonomy): domain Eukaryota; kingdom Metazoa; phylum Arthropoda; class Insecta; order Hemiptera; family Delphacidae; genus Nilaparvata; species Nilaparvata lugens. The sequence continues at coordinate 47,585,755 of NC_052505.1, read as the reverse complement.
GGTTAGATTTAGATAAGAATCATTTCAATGGCTACCCTACATTTATGATAAAATCCCAAACTAGAAATCCAAAACAAGAATAATGTTCATCTAAATCAGTGGTCGCCAAACTTATGAGCCTGTGAGCTAGAATAGCATTTATAAATCTTCTAGTGAGCTACCAAGGAATATTAGAATAAAGGCAGTATCTTTCATTCCCTATAAATATACATTTCTAGTGTTGAAATCTACTTATCTCATAGCAAAAAGTATAACAAAAGTTGAAATGTACATTTCAATGAGAGCAGAGGAACTCTTTTTGGCGATCAAGTATTTTCTTGATGTTTGGAGTGTACGTTGTAGCCGCCATTCTGATGCAGTTGTCCAAAAATTGTTCCTATATCGATTTTTTATGAATTTTATACTTGACAAATATTGATTCACACAAGTAGGTAGAGCTGAGCATAGCTTTCAACCTCAATGCAACTTGAATAATAATTGGATATTTTTCTTTGGGGATTTGAGGCCAAATATTTCCAGTTGTAGAAAGTGATCTGAGAGACAAGATCATTTTAAAAATCCACAAATTCCATTTCAACTGAAGCCTGATCTCCACCAAAAATTTTTACAACACAAGCTGCAATACTTCTGCATCGATCTCTACAAAAGGAGAGTTGACGAATTGTACCATATTCGATATGCTTTTAAAATCTTGAAATCGTTGATCAAACTGTTGTCTGAAGTCTGAACTGTAACGTTTTATTGGTTATTGCTGAGGTGCTGTGAAGGATTTTCCTCGTCATTGATTTTCTTCAGACTGGAAAAGTGTTTATATTCAAACTGGACGACATTCTTTTCCCACATCTCAAGCTCCTTGGAAAACGATTTTACAGTTCAAATCATTCCACCAATGTCCTTATCTTTCCCTTGAAGATGCAAATTTGAAACATTCAATTTCATATCTTTGAGAAATACAGAATTTTGTAGTCATGTTTCTCAATGCATGGTTGACAACCCAAGCATTTCTGTGAGCTACCAAAAACTACCCCACGAGCTACCGGTAGCTAGCGATCGACTGTTTGGCGACCACTGATCTAAATCATAATTAAATAATCATCATTTACGAATTCTCATCATTTAATAATAAATAATAGTTCTTTTCTATTGATAATTATTATTTCAACTGCAAGCAATGAGAAAAGTAGCAAATATAAATTATAAAAATCGAATTTTGAGGTTAAATGATTACCGTTCGATATCCATATAAATAAAAATAATAAAAAACATAAGAATAGCCTACTACAATAAAAATATTCTCTGTTGTCTATGTTATTTTTATAAATATTTTTCAGTTTACTTTGAGCATTTTTCTCGGTAATTTGACAAAAGTCTAAATTTATTTCTGAATCCTGTTTCAGTACTTTTTAGCTGGATGAAACAAACTTAGGTACAATTCTTCCCACTAGGTCGTGCGCTTGTCGGTTCAGCCATCTTGCAGCCATCCCAATCAGCTATTGGCGTGTATTTTGAATGCATGCGAATTTTTTGTTCCATCTGTATTTTTTCTGATTCTTGAATGAATAAAAATGAAAACTTTGGCTGAGAATTTTCAACTTCAATTGGATTATTAATTTTTAAATGAATAGAGGTTGTTATTAATGGATTTCAGCCATCATTTTACCCATGATTACCCACTTTTCATATTCAATGGTAACTGTAGGAAAAATTTAATGTGAAATACATGCACAAAGTTCCTCTGCTGCACTCAAGAAGCCATTTCGTAAACGTTTCTTTCGGTGCAGCAAACTGTCACTTTGCGCACTAGTTGCACAAATACTATTTCCTACAGATACCTTTAAATGTGACCATTACTGCATTAATTGCACTACGAGTCGTAGGCGAGTGCGGAATGATGATTTCTTGAGTGCAGAAAAGAAACACATATTGCACATTAAATTTTTCCTACAGTTACCATAAAATGTGAAAAGTCAGTAATAGAGGGTGAACATTTTTTTAATGCTGATAATAAGTATTGCAACCATTCCACAACAGAATTATTCCAAATTCAGTCTAAATGACAATAGAATGAATATTATAAAGTTATATGAGATTCAATTATAATAATACTTCATCTACAAGAAGTAATCAGCAAGTGTAAAAATGGCCATATCACTTGTCTGGATAATATATGTATTTTGAGCCATCAATGAGCCTCACAAACGTTATACTTCACCTGTGCCTAACAGTTTAATATTCTCCTATCTGAAAACACAAAAGTTTTGCAGCAAAACTTTGCTTATACTTATACGGTGCCCATAAATATGTTTTATTAATTAATTTGTCTATGTGATCAAAGCTGTAAGCTTATGTTTTAATTTTTCTATTAATGTAAATAAATAAATAAGTTAATATGCCCAGGACTGATCAATGATTAGGCTAGTGATCAGCCCTCAGGACAGACTCAAGTCTAACCTGACCATTCTATGAAATTTTCATGTGTACCATTTATTCCAGTTCCAAATATCCTCAAGTTTGAGTCTGAATGATATATTATACACAATTAGTGTAAAAATATAGTTTCAGCTTGTTTTTTCTTGTAAATACATTAGTAAACGTGTCAATTTGGCCTTTCTGCTTTTCTGGCCAAGCGACCAGTAGCAGCGTGAAACGTATAATTAAGATTATACTGTATTATTTAAAACGTGATTAAATTATATTATATAGACATTACATTTACCTGAAATGCTGAACTTCAATCATTCAAGTCACTGTTGAGTAAACGGGATGTAAATCCAGTGTTTTTGATTACGGTATTCAATAACATCTATTCTGTATTCTGTTTCTAATTCATCAATGGCATTCATTGAAGTTGTTCTACGGAAATGTGAGTAGAGATGTTTCGGGGAGTTGAAGAACTGAATAAATTTTTTTTAAGTGTAAATATTTATGTTTCAAACCTAATGGATACATTATTGTTTTGAAAATATAACAATCACAGCCTTAGTATCAGAAACAAGAGTAACCTAACCACAAAAGTAAATAAAGATATAAAAATACTTGATTCCTTGATCATAAAAATGGTTGATAAATGTTTCCAATTTATCCTAGTTAAAAATATAGGCATCTCACACATGAAAAATCGTTCATGATAACTTGAATAGAAATAAAATACTGATATTGAATACTATCAAAACTTCTTGTTTATTTACTGTTTGTTATTCAATATCTGGCGGTAATAATCAGCTGTTTTACAAAACTTTCCAGCCAGAAACATATTCAGGTTTACCAACATTTCTTATACTTTGCCGCACTCTACCGTCATAAAGCGTGTTACCGTAACTATTTTGTGTTGTTATGTTGCAAATTTGGAGTGCGGCAAAGTACTTTGCCACACTCAAATCTACATTCCCGCACTGGGTGTGGGAATAAGGTATTTTGCGTACTATAATTGATGCGGGAATGAGCACTTTTTCGGGTAACTGTAGGAAAAATAGATAGTAGGTTATATACAGAGTGTTCACGAACTCCCTACCAATACTCTAGGGCATTGTTCCTGGGTAACAGACATATCTGAGTATCTTAAATTGTCCGACAGTCTCTAGTTACTCACAAAGCGGCCTTTTTGCTTCACGAAATATTTTCTTTCTGAATAATGGTTGACCATACAAAATTGAAACTTTACACAATCATTTATAACAACTAGACAAAAAACAAAATGACGGTCATTTAAAATGTTGTTTCTTAAATAACTCAGAAACCGTTGGTTTTTCAGAAATATTACAGGAATAACTTTTTTAGTAAATTTAATTACCTATCGATTAGTACCTGATGTTTTAAGATTGGTCCAAGATCAACTTAGATATGGCAACTTTGCCAAGACTTATGCCAAGACCAAGAGGTTATGTAACATGAATATTCCAGTTTGAAATAATTTTAAATATCTTATAAATGACATGCAAAGCAGACAGAGACTGTTGCATTGTTGTGGCAGACATTAGCTGCATGCCTTGGTATGCACTGCAACTAACCCTCAGTGGTGTCTTGTCACTAAAGCTGCCATATCTCAGTTAATATTGGTCCAATCTTAAAGCAGCATGTACTAATCGATAGCTAATTAAATTTACTAAAAAAAATTAATCCTGTAATTGTTTTGTAAAACCAATGGTTTCTGAGTTATTCAAGACATTCTGAATTATTTAAGACACAACATTTTTAATGGCCGCAATTTTGTTTTATGAATGTGAAAAATTATTATTATAATTTTTTGTAGCTTTGTCTAGTTATGAATTTGCAAAGTTTCAATTTCGTATGTTCAACAATTAGGCCTATTTAGAAAAAAAGTTGAAAAAGCAAAATGGTCGCTGTGTGAGTAACTGAAGACTTCCGGACAATTTAATTATGATGTTTAGATATGTTTGTTACCCAGGAACAATGCCCTAGAGTATTGGTAGGGAGTTTGTAAACACCCTGAAGAGGATCAGCGTGGGAAAATAGAAAATAATAAGTT